>NC_083625.1:7551350-7851350 GCF_963584025.1 Labrus mixtus | reverse complement strand
TGCCTTTTCTATCCTTCTTTCTCACACTAAAACTGTGACAGCAGACACAGACAGGCTTTATAAAAGTGGACTTAGCAGTCAGTCATTGACCAACAACTCTCTGATTAAATTAAAAAGGATCCCAAGGAAGCAATGTTACACGATTTAAAAGCACATGAGGATATCTTAGGTATGTGCTTTAAAATCAAGGCAATATATGTATATATAATATGTATTAGGTAATGGAAATTAGCAATGTCTCCTAAAGATACTATTTCACTATTTCCATAATGGAATGTAACTTAAAGATTACATGTATTCTAATATGCAGTGTTTTAAATGATGATATAGATACACTGTCTTTATGTGAGTTACTATTTAGTTGTGTAAAGATACACATTCAAATGTAATGACTTTGCAATGTATTTCATAGATTGGCATAATATTTTAGAACTCACTTACTGCAAAGAGTCATAAAACTTATAGAAAATTACTTTGACTGGAAACCAGACAAATTGGTCTGGTGGTACCTTCCTCTTCAAAATGTTGATTGACCAGATCCTGGTCAGACCAAACACAACTATAGTATGGGTCTGCTTAAAGATAATGCCTGTTTGACCTCGGGACATTTTGTTAAACAACCAAGATGGCTGTTGCTGATGCACAGTGTTCTGGGTCTGAGTGAAAGTTCAGGTAACTTTGAATGGGTAGGTGTGAGCTACTAAATGATGTCATACAAACAGCTTATCATTTCTTAGCTGATTGGCATTTTTTCAGTCTAATATTGACTTGTTTTTCAAGCTGTGTCGTTGAACACAGCAATACAGGATAAACAGCATTGGATTCATGCATGGAAGCTTACAAAGAGAGTCCAAGAAAGATGTTTTTTACCAGCAGGTGGATTAGCACAAAGAGGGGTTTTCCTTTCCACAACAAATGAACCAGGCAATTGAAACAGGTAAACACACTAAATACAGCAGCCTCACATGAAAAATCTATTTCTCTCATATCTTCTTTGATTGGGCTGTGAGCTACAAGTCCTGCTTCTGGTTAGTTGAGCTCAGCTTGTTGCTCTGATGTTCAATAACTACTAACTTAATGATTAGGTGGTGCTTACTGGAAACACAGTCGAACTTGCTTCTTATAGGTAAAACATCATACTTATATAGACGCTTGTATAGGAAAAGGGTAACAAATGCTTTGATAAATAGTATGACTGACGGGTAGCTGCTGGCTTTGGTTGCATATTCAGATTTGCAGTTACAGATGAGAGTGTTTCAATATTAATCTTATAATCTAGCTCTGAGGTTTGAAAAATAAGTTGTTGTTTTTTAAAATCAGGGCATTATAATCCCATCATTCTTACTGTTTGAAGCTGTTGTTAGCACAGTACTTTCATAGCTTTTAGAAGCAGAAGGACATTAGGGTTTTGTGGTATAAACTGTGTATTGATAAAGTCAGGACTTCTCTGGTTTTTCCCAAACCGGGTACAGCTCAGAGGGCCCCCAGGCTCCAACCTCACATACCAGTACTGCTGTAGAAGGCAAGCCCAAAGGAAGGCTGGAAGTCTTCAACAAAAAACTGAGAGAGCACGATCTCGTCAGTCCTTAATGAATCGTTTCCGTTCTTCCAGTAGAGCATTAGGTCGTTCTCATTGTAGGCATCTTCAAAAAGAGGAGAGAAGGGAGGAAGAGTCATGGTCATCGTGCACAGAAATGGGACTCCCGACTCTCCTCTGAGATCAGGATCCATGCTTTATTTACCCAAAAATATATGTTAGACAGAAAGTGAAATAAAGAAAGAGCAGCTGGCCTAAGATACAAAAAAAATCTTCAAATTTTATATGGAAATTAATTCTGACTCCGTTGTTATTTGTAACCAACTTTAAGTTCAGAGAGGGATAGAATGAAAACAGAATCCCTTGTAAATCCCGCTTTGGAAATACAAAAATGTGTAATGGACAGAGATTGACCTGATTGAGGATTACCACTCAATTTTTCTATGTTAAAAGAAGATTGTGATGTGACTGTGTGTTCATGGTGTATGGTAATGGACTGTGAGTATTACAGTGTGCATCCACTCAGTCAGCCCCAGAACATATCCATCAGGGTTTTTGACTAGCAACATGGAAACTGATCAATTGTTTTTTAATGTCAGAAGTATCACTTGCAAGGGCCTTTAAAAACAAACCAGTGTTGCAGAAAAGGGTTATTTGTAATTTGCTTAAAATGTAGAGTTGGCACATTTTGTTAAGAGGGTTGTTACACAAGCTTAACACATCAAAATAAGTACAGATTTGGGTATCTTGTCAGACACCAAACGTCCACATCGTCCAACTGTAGTTTGATACTCACAGCTCTCCAGCTCCAGAGAGCAATTCTGTGTGTCCAGAGGGAAACTGCTGAAGTCCATGGAGCAAAGTGCAGTCACGGTGATCCTAAAACACATCATAGTTAAAGAGAGACCTACGTGAAATAAGCAGTCTTTCACAAGCAACCACTGTGTTCTCAAAAAATGTAATATTTGAATTACACTGCCGTTAAGAACAGCCTGTGTAGATTTACGTCAGCCAGCTCGCTAGTCACATGTTCACTGGATTTATTTTAAACAGTAAAGATGTATATGATTATATAAACTGATTCGTTCATTCAATAACTGTGTCAGTGCATGATCGGCTCACTGATTGCAGCAAGCTGTTAGCGGGGACGCCATATTGTCAGCAGCTGTGGCTGAAATGGATATAATGAGTCTGAAAGCCAACTGGCCATACTCTCATATGACTTTTAGGCTTTGCTCACTAAACCATACATTAATAGTCTAGTGGATGTTTTATGTCTTCATTTAAGTTATTTCAAAAGTTGATATTTTAATATATGAATATTGACTCATTTAATTAGATTTATAGCACGTGTAAGATTAGAAAAGAAAAGTAGATACGACCGATCCTCTTCTTCTTGTTATGCAATACAATGATCTTTAGATTTTTTGAATAGTTCCAATGGAATTTGCTGCCATAGCTACACTTTTGTCTCGACTGTCCTCAAATATACTGCTGAATAGTTCTTCTTGCACTTTGTGTTTGGGTCATTTTAGTCCCTCTTGGAAAACCTAACTGGCAGATTCTACAGGATTCGTTTTTTTTCCGGCAAAAAAACATGGTCTTGGACTTGGAGGTGCTGACCCTCATCCTGGCTGCTTCGCACTCAGCTGCAAAACCCAATGCCTGCTGTTGGTCCCAGAATGAGGAAGCTAACAAAACCTCATCATCTGCAAAAAGCAGAGATGAGATTTTGAGGCTCCCAGAGTGGAAACCCTCCTCCCCCCAGGTGCACCCTGAGATCCTGTCCTTGAAAATCACAAACAGAATTGGTGACAAGGGGCAACCCTGGCCATGCCAACACGCACCGGGAAGGTGTCTGACTTTGTGCCGAGGATGCTGAACACAACCCCTACTTTGGTCATATAGAGATGACTTGTAGCAACGGCCTAGGACCCAATCTTCTGCAGCAACCCCAACCTCCAAAGTGACAAGGTCAGCCTTCTTCAAGTCCAAAAAACACATGTAGACTGAATGAGCAAACTCCCAAGTGATGTGAGCGATGCACTTTGTCCTTGTGAGAAGTCTGGCTGCAGAGTTCTACAATCCGAAGTTGTGCTATTGCTCTTGTATTGAGGCAGTTTAAAAGGGCGTTACAGTAATCCAGCCTAAATATATATTTTTTCTGTTGTTAAAATATAAAATTGAACTAATCTTTGAGGAGTTCCAAGTTGATAAAAGCAAGATTGAACCAGTTTCTTAGTGTTTTGATTAAAACTTAGGTCACGATCAAATACAACCCCCAAGTTTCTAACTTTACTGCTTTAACATTTGGGAATAGTGGGCTGAGCAGTAGCTGGATCCGGTTCTGAATATTCTCAGGGCCAATAAGAAGCATTTGTGTTTTGTCAGTTGTGCGACATCCTGTCTTTTACATCAGTTAAACAGCTCTGTAGTGTAGCCAGTTTATTGTATACGGTGGGTTTTATGGAGAGATATAATTGGCTATCATCAGCATAACTATGTAATGCAATTTTATGATGACAGATGATATGATGATGTCAAGGTAAAACAAAATTGGACAAGAATTGAGCCTTATGGTACTGCATGACTTCTATGCAGTAGAAGGGATGAATGAATTGACTAAGACAAAAAAATTGCCAGTTTCAAAGATAGGAGGTAAACCAGTCAAGGGCCGTATCAGAAATGCCTACCTAATATAATCTGCTCATTAAAGTGGCTTGATCGATGGTGGCGAAAGCTGCGCTAAATGGTAAATGGACTTGAGCTTTTATAGTCCTTTTTTAGTCTTTTGAACACTCAAAGCATTTTTACACTTTAGGTCATGCCTACCCATTCACACACTGATGGCAGAGGCTGCTATGCAAAGCAGCCATCAATATTAGCAAATCCCATTTATTCACACTTAAACGTCACTGACGAAGCAGCGGGAGCAACTTGGGGCTAAGTGTCATGCCCAAGGACACATCGGACATGTGGCTGCAGGAGCTGGGGATTTAACCCCCAACCTTTCGGTTGAGAGACAACTGACTCTAGCCGCTTCTACTTCCCAGTTTAATGTCTGTCCCAGTTGCGTACTGTAGATGCAGAACTTGACATACAAAAAAAAGCCTTATAACAATGCATTTTGTTTTGGAATATTTAAAAAAAAAAGCTGCATTTAAATCAGTCATAATAGGAATGTGTTGTATGCCCAAATAGCCTCTTCAAATCACTGGATGGACTGAGTTGATGTGCCATTTTCCTGTAATTCTACCAATGTGGTTGCAGCTGCTGTTCATTCCTACTTTGATGATCGTGATCGCTTTATGAGTCGTGACAGAAGAGGCACTTTTTTACCTGACACTGTAGAGGATATTTCCATCTGGAAAAACCCTCAGCATGATGTTCTCCATGGTTGTATCGTGGATAAAAGAACGCTTAGAGTGAACAAAGAACACGTCAGGAACCCAAATCTTCTTTACAAGACGTGCATCAAAAGTTCGACTCTTGTTGCTGCTTGAGGGGAAGGCCAGGCGATCGTCCTGCCAGTAATGCCTCAGGTACAATGTCATGGTGAAGTCCTGAAAAAAATCACATACAACAACAAAGTTGCGTTCAAAGCCAATGCATAAAAAGAGAAACCAAATACTGGTTAGCGTACTACAGAGGTTCTTGAGATGCACAAACCATGTTAACTTCCGATATGCTGTCTATGCTCTCTACCTGGACGTCGATGCCCACAGGAATAGCTGAACCTGCAAAAAGGTCAAACGTGAAATGGATTATAAACAGTGTCATATTTTCCATGAATCATCTGTGTGCACATCTGGCAGAGATTATCCAGTATATGTGTAAATCCTACTACTGATAAGATATAAGCCACGTCTGAAATGATGACCCAGACATAATGCTGGTTCTAAAACATGATTCAGCTTAAAGTTGCATTCAGTTGAATTCCTCGTAATAACATCACCTCACTGGTTACTATGTAATCCAACAGGTAATCCAATGCGCCAGACACAACAAATACATACATTTTATTTCTGGATGAGCTATAACTAAGTAAATAGTATTATGAGATTCCTTACAGGACACTTAAACTGAAATTTACAAGAAAACGAAAAATGCATTTGGAAGAGCGGACCAAAGCCGAGGCCAATAGTCCACGGCTTTTGTGTATTTTCACACTGCCATACACATAGAGGTGAAACAATGTGTTCATTATTATTGAACGTGATCTGGATCCATGCCGAGGTTTAATGGGTTTAATGGGTTGACCTATGTTTCACATCTACATCAAGTTGAATGGAAATCGGTACCTTTTAAGTAATCTTACATAACATATTAGTATTGTTCTTTAGTTCATGAAGCAGTTTTGTTAAAAAATAGTTTAAGCTCTTACAACGGCCTACATGGGTTCACACTTTTTGAGTTTTAGTTTTTGAAAACATGCAGATGAACAAATAAAAGTTCATTTTCTTTAACCACCGTAAATCTGAAGCATATCAAGCTTACAGATACAAAAGCTCACTGACACCAACAGTCTCATCAATTGGCATTTAAGAACACGTCACACAAAGCAATACAAAGCAAACGCTGGGGGGAAATCGGCACAAGAGGTCAGAGCCAGGAAACCAACCAGGTTTTTTTCTTTCTGGTGAACGTTTATGGGACCTTATCTTGAATATGGTGAAATCCACCAGTCTCTCTCTTCTCAAACATTTTATACAACCATATCAGCCTTATTAAATATTGAAACAGCATCAGTGTAATGTTTTGTTTCTCTTTTTGAACAGGTTTGTGACTGTTACTAAAATTCATCTATGTCCTCTGTACATTTATCTTTAAGTACTTTGTGCTTGCCATTTTGACTGATTTGCATCTCCAGCCTCACAGATATTCTTTATCTTCATCAAGCATGTGATGTCAGAATTTTTGTAATCCATAGGCTTTTCTGGTAAGCTAAGCAAAGAACAGTTATACACACATCATGCAGGTGCAGGGCAGTGCAAAAACCGCAGACTGAGGAAGAAGGAAAAAGGGCGGGCATATCTTCTTCCTCAAGTTACAAAGAACACTCACCAATTATGCACGTTGAAATTATGCATATAAATATCTTCCAGCAGTTTTATTTAAAAAAAAAAAAAAAAAAAGCCTTACACCAATTTACAAAGCAACTTTTAAAACAACTGTCTCAAAATTCAAGATGGATTGGTGATGTGCCATCATATTTTACAATATAAGCCTCCAGTGTGGTGTTTAGTATGGAATGGTCTTCATGTCATTTTCCAATTGCACAATACTGCCAACGTATGATGTGTACTGTAAACTGTACTGATGTCTCTGTGCCATTATCTAATGAATAAGCTGTGGAAAGCGTTCGTCTACGATAACAATGGAGTAGTCAAGGGGGAGGGATTATATCGGGCAGCCAGGGTCCTGAAAGTAAAGTCCTGTTCATTTTTATCCAGCGTCAGGTCACAGGCTTTTTGAACTCCCAACAGGCATGAAACCCTCCGGAGCCAACAAAGGGGCGACCGTTCAAACTATCGGATTAATTGATCTGATGCATGAAAAAAATAAAGAATCTTAGAAAACACTCAATCCCATCATACAATCACACAGTCTTTGCTGATTTTGCGAGATCTAATAATTTGCGAGGAAAACATAATGACGTAAGAGTTGACACAGTGACACAGGCGGGTACAGGAAAGCTCCTCCAGTCAGCTACTCTCAGGAGACCTTCACATTGTGTGCCAAAAGAGGCTTCATGTGAAGGGTTTGTATGACAATGCATATTTTCTTTGTCGCGTTGCAATATTCCCCATTTGGAAACTGAATGTCATGTCATTGTCACCACTCCCTGCAGGCCTGTTCACAAAAAGACTGTTACTTTCTCCGATCTCCCTGAGACGAGGAGCCCGCCCATTACCCCTTCTGACAATGAATAAGCCATTTAAGTTATTTCAAGTTGAAAGGGATTGTGAACATGGTGTTCAAGAAGTTTCAAAAGCTACGATTATTTTAACAAAAGTGTTTTTTGTACAGCTCACACATGAATTAAAAGCACACGCAAATACACAATCCAGATGTGTGCTTTGAGTCACAGGGAAATATGTTTTGAATATTCTCTAACATGATTTTTTTTTTTTTCCATTTCCATCCACAGAACCACTAGACACGCATATCAGATTATTTTATCTGTACTGTCACTGTCTGCAATCATCATCTCACATGGCAGACAATCTAGGTCACTCAGGTTTTTTGGGAGGCGTACGTAATACCAAAGACAGCACAGTAACCTACATTAACCTCACTGAGTTGCCAGGAAACATATGGTTACGGAAAATGACAGGAACTGTAGAATTCAACAAAACGATCAGGTGTGCGTCTTACCTCCGAAGCCGGGCCGCATTGCAAAGTCATGGTCCTCAATCCGAAGCAGCTGCTCAGATTTAATTAGCATAGATTTGGTGCTGTCCAGCTTTTTCATCTTAAGGTCCACCCGCCTGAGAACCAAAAAGATCAAATAACAGCTTGTGTGGAAACTCTCTCTCTCTGTCACCATCTTACCCTTTCTGAGACACTTGAGCAGAACAGGCATCTGGTTGAGGGAGTCTGTGATGGTTCATTTTACTTGAGCAGTCTGATTACAACTGAAGGCCTTGGGTTTGTAGACAACAGAAGTTCTCTTTAGGATATCGACACTGATCTGACGCAGTTCTAACTGGGTCAGAGATATTTAGCGACCTCTGTTGTATCTCTATTATGAGCTGACCTTGACCAGGTAATATATTTTTGCACTAAATACTCCATCTGTCTTCACATTCTATAAGTCCTCATATCTGAACCAAAAAAGGAGCCTGATTATCAGTTTATCTCTGAAGACAACGTTTTTCCAATCAATTGCACAGATCTCCTGTCACCTCACATGATCATTTGAACCCGCTCTTACCTTTCAAACAGTATTTCTGATGACATTGTAAAGTAGCAAAACGTAAAAGCATCCACAAAATACTGTATCCAGCTGTTAAAAAAAAGTGAATTTGCAGAGAAATCCCACTTTGGCTCACCCTCTGTGCTTTGGTTTGGTGTTCCCTCCGACGTACTGCTCCTTGTGTCTCCTCTTGTTGGGGTAGTGGCTGCCGTTGAGGTGGGTGACGGGCCACATCCAGGCCAAGCACATCAGTCTGAAGGCCAGGAGGGCCACTCTCATGGTTAAGCTGGGGCTGGAAAGACGCAAGGAACGCAGACGTTCCTCACGCCTCGTTAGTGTCTCGTCCAGGGAATGCCACAGCTGCCCCTGTCCTCTACTGGCACGTCCATGTCCCAGCAGCGCTCATTCTGCCCTGCCACACACACACCCCGCTACGTCTGCATTATCCTGCTCTTTCATCTTCTGTGACATGCTGAACATTAGTCAAGATATATCCGGTGCTTAGCTCCAATGCACAGGCATCCCCGTGGTTTGCTTGTCTCTGTGTCATCCCTCTGCTTACGTCTCCTGACACAACATGTTGCCCTGACTCTACCAATGTCCCCTCCCTCTGATTTAAAACCAAATATCAATTTATTCCTATAATGACAAAGGAATACCATTAATTCCTCTCTAATCTTCTTAGCTGTGGTTGGTGAAATC
The DNA here is from genome assembly GCF_963584025.1 of Labrus mixtus. Lineage (NCBI taxonomy): Eukaryota > Metazoa > Chordata > Actinopteri > Labriformes > Labridae > Labrus > Labrus mixtus. The sequence goes on along the minus strand of NC_083625.1, from coordinate 7,842,192 downwards.
TTTCAGTAACCTACAAACTGCATGCAGCAGAGGGAGGGGAGGGGGGATAATACAACCAGCGGTTTCATCATCATTCTGACCAGATAAAAATAAAAAGCCTGTAGCCTACTTTTCATGCAGTGCAGGATTTTCCCTCGAATAGCGTTGCGCTCTGTGACGGGTGGGAGGACGCATGTGATCACATAACGGAGAGGAGACAGATGAAAGCATATGTTTGGGCCACATCTGCAGATGCTGCACTTGTGACTCTTGAGCACGCAGAGATGATGCTAAACTGAGGCTTTGAACTCTTTCCCCCTCATCAGGTGTTACAAAAGAGGAACAAGAACACAGTCTGAAAATACAACGTCACTCACATCATGTCATCAGCTTTTGAGAGGTTTAATGACATTCACAAAAACTGCACAGTCCTTTCTGAGCCAGCATTGTGGTTAAGCTCTTATTTTAGGCCAAAGGATCCCCTGCAGTACAAGAAATGCTTCATAATAGAGTGAAATCTAGTTCAAACCCAAAATACACCATCATCTAAAATAATGTCACACAGTTGAATCAATTCCTTTCTGAAACATGATTGATGAGTTATTGTGATGGGTAATGATTTCCTTTAGATTTGCATCCCTGCCAAACTGAGTTTATAAAGGTCTCCGTTTGTTAGCCCCTCATTGTGTAACATTACCACAGCTTGATCCTGTCCAATACAGCTAGCTGTCCTCTGCTGTCAGACAGACCTGTGGCAGCTTCTCAGCTATTGACAAGAGACAAAAGAATGCAATTTGTCCTGTTTCCCCAGCCAAACTTTTCAGGTGATGGAATCAAAAAACAGGCCACTTATGCAAGAGTGTTGGTCTTTTAACATTTGCAAGTGATGACTTATTAAATTGTAACCCTTAGATAAATGGAAGGCAGATAAACACTGAGGCCACTGGTTACTTTAAGTGACCTACTGTATGTTTGAAGATGACCACATCTTTGTAAGCGTTATTACGATTTTTTTAAGTGGTTTTGGTTATTTATGGGATTATTTTGATTTCACTTTCAAATCCTAACAGAGCTTTCCTTATATTTGTAGTATTTCCTTCACACAAGAAACAATAAGAAAAAGCAATACATCTTAGAATTTATATTTTATTTGTATTTCGGTGCACATACTGATAAATTCATGCATTTCACTGCAGTAAGATTTAATCAGCAATAGAGTGCACATACAGTATACTGCAGATCTGCATACTGTGTACTATTTCACATTCAACATGCTATGATTTAATGCATGATAATGTGATTGATTGCACAATAGCCCTACAATAATGCATCCTATATAGCCGTAATAATAAGAAAAATTATGTTTATGAGAAATGGAAATCTTTAATTTTTCCAGTATCAACAGTAAATAAGAATAAAATACAAAAGGCTTATAGAACGAAGCATGCTAAATATTGACAACATATTAAATGAGGTAAGAAAAGAAAAGCTGCAGCTAAAAAAGAGGAACTTATTCAGAATCAATGATGAAATCAAAACATGGACAGCATGGCTCTACTTTAGTGGCATGGTCTCTTTAATCTGGGATTAAAGTTGATTGAGGGCAGACATGAGCAGTGCCATCTTAAAGAATCACGCACGTGGAGCTCGCTTCTCTTGTACATGTGACCCCACAGCTGCTGGACAGCAGGCGGCCTTTCACATGTGGATGGATGTAACATCTCATCTGTGCCCTCTAGAGGTCATCCTCTGTTAAAACAAAATGTAAACAATGAGCTGCACTTTTATAAACACAACAGACTATTTGATGCAGATTACCTTTACTCTAATATCCCACTGCGAGCATTATCATAGATACATTACTAAATTACTGATAAGATTATAAATGACCAAGTATTTTATTTTGCATTAATGACATTTTTTTACTTAATGGAAATCCTTATACTGTTGAACTAACAGGAAAACGTCATGTATACACAATCCTGGTGAATCCTTCCTGTTCTAATCAAGGCTACTAAGCATTCAGATTTTTGGTTACAGTTACCTTATAATCTGAGTTTATAGATTCCGCTCCCAAACTTTGGATGGAGTTTAGTTGTTTTTTTTTAACCCCTTATTGTTTCAAAATGTATGAACTGATTTCTCACTCAGCCTCACCCAAGACCAACTCTCTGTATCACCTAGTGTTGCCCTTCTATACATCCTATAATTAAAACCGTCATCATATACATGGAGGTGAGGAGTTTATTATCACTTTTCACACAGTTAGATTCCCCTTTTTCACACAGTGAAAGCTGTCTGTATCATACTAAATAGCACGTTCAAATAAGACCCAGTGAGAATACTGAAGGTTCATTTGCATTGCTGGAATTACTTTAGTTTCATTTTGTACTCCAGGAATTACTCCCTGCAACAACGGCTAAAAGAAATGTGCAACCCATGCACAAAACTGTTTTATGATAATAAATAAAGCTTTAAACAGCTGTTGTCTGTGTGAGAGAAGGATACAGATTGATCAACTGGATGAGGGAAAATTAACGGACCAGCAGCTGGGTCAAAGTTAGCCAGTTGTTTTGGTGGACCCTTTACATCCCCTTTGACCAAGCAACAACAACCCAGCATTATTTTTTACAGCCCACCAAACAACCCAGTGTTGTTTTGGTTGTAAGTGATCCAGCTGACATTTTCCACCATTTAAATGTGTTAATCCATCAGTGGAAAAATGTCATTTTTCTTTAGAGCAGGAGTTGATCATGTCACGTGTTTTATTTGCATTGATTTTACACGTTAGATTAATTGTTGAGCTGAGCTGCATGTCGACAAAGAAATGTTTTTGCACAGTTTTTAAGAAGTTACTCAGTATGGAAAAACGTGTACTACCAATTTAAAAAAAACTTACTTTGCAGAATGAATGAAAGCTACATCCTTAGAAAGTCTTTTGTGAATTCCTTGTTAGCTAAAAGTACTCTTGTGTCTTGTGTGATGTAACCCTTACATCTACTGAGTTCCCTCTTCTTTTTCTGCTGAGCACATTTCTGTAGTCTATTTTTGGATCATAATCATTTAGAGGAGCTTCTACTTTTTAACCAAAATCACTCAACATCTTTGATTCAGGCTGATATCTCACGTTCTGATTCTGTGGATATACAAAGATCGTGAGGTGTTACATGTGTTTTTGAAAGTATTTCAGTGAAGGTGTTCGGCGTGAAGTGAAGCTTTCACAGGGCTGCTGGTTAAACTTTTACCTGCCTGGTTAATTATCCAGTGTTTCATTAGTGTTAGGAAGGATGTAAAGTGGAGTCGCACAGAAACACTTCAGTGCCCTCACACACACCGAATACTCTCACAGGATTAACACCTCAGCGCAGGCTGACGGACATGGCAGAGACACATGGACTAATGATTATGCTGCTTATATTCTTGGAGAATTCTTCATTGACAAACTCAAAAGGTAGTATGGTTTCAACTCTTTAAAATCACAGAGGGTGTATTTAGAGGAAAAGTTAATAGAAAAGAGAAACATATAACTAAGGTTTCTTTTTCTATAAGTATTGATCAACTACTTATAAGTTTGCAAAATTCAAAGTATTTAAATATAAGATTGAGTTTATAGCCAGTTTATTCTTCTAATGCAAGGAGACTATTTTAGAGTTCTGGCAAAGACTACAAATCTGTCCGATTAGATGATAGAGTCAGGCTTTGTCCCTCTTAAAAAAACAGTTTAACCCAAATAATGATGTATAACTTTGCAGACATTAGACACGATCACATTTATTTATTAAAATCCTCAGAAAACACATTGTGTGAGAACCTTGATCTTCAATGTTGCAGAGGTAGAGACGTTAAAAGAGCAGCTATACATAGATACTTTCAAGCAAGTGCAAAGAAAAGTAGGAAAATGCATGAAATTTAGAAGCTAAGGGGCTTGAATTAACAATGACAGATACAACTCAAAAAACTAAAATAGTGAAAATACAATCAGTAAGACCAATGTAATATTACTGTAAGAGCAAACGTCTTAAATTAGGTGCTGATCTCGTCATTGTTAAAGCAGGCAGGCCTGTTTTTGGGTGAAGAAGAAAATGATGTGTCCAACAGCCTTCTCCAGTAACAGTCTGTAAAGGTCAGATATAGAGGAGTTCTGCATGGATCGAGTTTAACTATAAAAGTCAGAGCTCTGTGTCTCCTCCAATTGAAGAGCAGCAATAATGACTCAGCTCTGTAGTTTGTGTAATGTGTTGTCACTGGTGCCCTTCAACATAGTTAAAAGTGTTACAGACCACATTTAGTTTTCAATATCACTTCAGGAGCAGTCACCACAGCTGCACTGAGTCCTTGGTGCTGCTCTGCTGTGACAGCTGCAAACATCTGGGGAAAAATAAGTGAGCACACATCAGGGGTGAAATGTGACTGATAAAAAAAAAGGAGGGCACCAAACAGCCCAGATGTTAATGATTGGAACTGTTCACTGCAGTGATATGCTCATTTGCGCCTTTAAATTATTATTTGCACACCACATTGCATTCTGTGATTTAAATAATCTTTTTTTTAAACTGATTTTAAAAAATGTTTTACGTTGCTTTGGCCAAGGTAATTTCATAGCACTTTAGTTGTATTTTAATTTGCATATGTGTATCATATCATGTCTATCATTATCATTTTTTTTTAAAAACAGCATGATGTGAAATTTGAAGCAAAGATAAGGACATTGATGCTCTCTTTTAAAGTAATTCTCATGTGGAGAATAAACTTTCATAGAAAAATCTGCAACATTAATTCGAGTGTCTTGAAATATATCTTTCAAATGGACTATGCTCATCAACTACAAACAATAACACCAACCTCTTGAGTCTGACTGTAGCTTTCCCGCCTTAAAGTCTTATTACCAGATGCCAACGTCACCTGTATCATCCCTGACGACTGCATCCTGCCCTGCAGCTTCAGACCCACCGGGACTGTGGTCATCCACTGGTACAAGCAGCAAATCCCTGTTCACAGCTATTACTACAACAAGGACCAGTATGGACTTCAGAACAAACACTTCAGTGGAAGGACGTGCCTGTTTAATTCCCAAATCCCGCATGGAAATGCCTCCCTGCTCCTCCGGAGGCTCAAAGTTCAAGACAAGGGCAGGTACAAGTGCTACACGAGCACACGGAAAGGCAACCAGGAGATCTTTGTCAACCTGGAGGTGAAGGGTAAGTCAAATCTGTCAGCATGTAAAATGTATTTAAAAAGAAGCTGATTCAGTGTGGACAATGTCTGCGTTGCTCCTGGTTTGTATTTCAAAAAGGTGCGTTTTTAAAGGCAGAAAGGATTTTTGTTTCTTTTTGAAGAAAAATATGGAAAGATCATGCTTGTGTGGGAAATAATATAAAATGAAACATATGACAGAGATTCACATACAGATACAAGCGCAATTTTGACTAAATATGAAGTTACTGTTTTTTCGCCTTATGGTATTAAACAAGGACATTAAAGTGAAGCAGGAGATGTGTTTGTGAGAACTGCTCTGCTGAAGACCACTGCTGCAGAGATCTAAACACCACAGACTAAAGTTATTGAACTCTCATAATGTATGAATTAGAGAAAAATGCACAAATTGTGCTTCAACTTCGTGACAACGTCCTCCTTTCCCATAAAAAAAAAAACTGCAGTTCCTCAAATGTCCACTTGAAGCTGAAACAGAAGCCATTGTATTCCAAGCTCAAATCAAAAAGCCCTTTTTTACATCAGAAATAATTATGATTATAGCTCGGTACAAACATTGGGTGTGGTCTCAATAACTTATTTCTTTGTTGGTAAAAAGTTGTGTGCGGATTGAACTTTCTTACTTACTTTATGGCTACAATTATGCAACAGTTTGATGATTAGAGGTGTGGCTGATTTGACAGCTGTGCGTATTGTTGCTGTTTTTAAGGCCTGCCTCAGCTCCACATCTTTGCTCGTTTATTGACCAATCAAAAGTTTGGTGGATTTCCAGTATAGTGACTGCCATCTGTGGGCTTCAAAACATGTCTTCAAAAAACCATTGGGGGATGTCACTGAGGCTACCTCCATGTTTTATACAGTCTATAGCTCCACCTGACTCATTGGGGTGCATTACACATGATAGAAAACAGACTGATGATTGTTTTTTACTTTTCTTTATTAGTGCCTTAGTTTAAATCACGTTCCAATTAAACTCTCACGCTGTTGTCTTTCAACGCTTTTCCTCCAGCTCTCATCCATTCAGTTGTCATGGAGATGACTGACGAGGCGGTCACCTGCTCCTCTCACAACATCTACCCCGTTCCTCAGGTGACCTGGGCCACAGACCCCCCCTCTGCCCGGGAAGCTCTGGAAAATTCTACCATTAAAACCTCAGACCACAAGGGTCTTTTTACTGTGGTGAGCACGCTGAGGATTGTGGGTAATCTCTCCAACATGACCTACTTCTGCTCTTTCATATCCGCTGACAAGACCCAGGTGTGGACTGCCTCTCGGAAAAATGCAGGTGTGGTTTGGCAATGATAATAATAATTTGATCAGGTTAAAGTTTTCAAAGAGAGCATGATTTATGTCAATGAATTTTTTTTTTTTAAGATGATATAACACATGAAGAGGGTCATGCACTGTCCATCCCTTGCATCGCCCCCCCAAGTCTCCAGAATTTCTCCCTCACCTGGACCTTCACCCCGTCCAGTGAGCCCACTGTCATCCTGAGGTATGACACAAAAACCAGACACACCTTCAACCTGTGGGAGGGCAAAGGTACCCCAGACCAGGACCTGCTTCCTCTGGGAGACGGATCTCTACTTCTTCACAAGCCAGACATCGAGGAACACTCTGGGACGTATGTATGTTCCTTCTCGGGGCTGCAGAGCAAACACGTTGTTCAAACCAGAGTAAACATCACTGTTTCATCAATTAGTGAGTATTAGATCACGCTGTTTGTGGTAAGAATGGTATACATCGAGGGAGGACAACAGAAATAGTACATTTGAAGATAATGTGTCATGTTTTGCTCTGCAGGTTTGGATGAGTCGAGTGTGCAGAGGTCATGGTGGAGCACTGCAGCCTCTGTAGCGTTTGTCTTGTTCACCATCATTGTAGCGCTCCCTCAATGTGTGAGACAAAGAGGTACGTGACATTTACTGTCCATAGATAGATAGATAGATAGATATACATTAAACATTTCTGTGCACCATGATTCTGCAAATCATTACCGGTGCTATAACTGAACTAAAAACATTTGAAACGATATTAAAAATGACTTGTACCGGAATTGTCAGGTAGTGACTGTCTGTCAATTCAACCTATTTTTCTTCTACCGTCTCTGGTGGATATGATTGCAGAATCAGGACATTTAAATTGATCTTGCTGTTGTAGCAGCATCTGTTGACAAGATGACTTCCAGGTTTGCACAACATTTCATCAACAAAGCTTGTTTTGCAGATGTTTAACCACAGAGTGTTTGAAAAAAAAAAACATGCTAACAAGAATTTATATGAGAGGCTAAATGAGTGTAGTTAGACATGGATTTGGTGCAGGATTTGAACTTTTACTCTTAGGTGTAACACTGTGGTGCAAGGGGAACAATTCAAGTGCTTTAAATACATGGCCATGTGGTGGTGATGTTTGTACAAGCAATCCTGAACTGAGGCTGCAACTTCAACAGACTTTTATTAAACCACTATCAGTAGCCTATTTGTATGTCCTGCTAATAAAAACAATCAAAATTTAAAAAAAAGATGACCTGATTGGAATGAAGATGCAACATTTTTCAGCACAACAAAAGTATAGTAATGATATCGTTAGTATTGTCGGATTTAATAATTGTCGGGAGTAGAGCCCCATATCGTAAGCAATCTTTTTACTTTTGCATGACTTTCATTTTCTGTTCCTCGTACAGGGATGGAGACCAGAGCTGCCTCACACACACACAATGGAACAGGTCTCGTTGAAGGTGGGCCTTACAAAGACATGCAGACAACAGCTTCCTATATAATCGGACAACATGGAGCTGAATGTACCAGACTACAACTGCAGTGTGAGGCGCAGAGTGAACTGGCAGGCAATACGCCAAACATAGCAGAGGACTGCCCTGTGGATTTAGCACCAGGTACTGAAATAGAACAAGAAGACAAATCAGCAGGACCACCTGAGGAAGGAAATGATGGAGCACTGCAGCACTGCAGTCCAGAGAGGGGGGGGATTTGAAAACACTGAGCCTGGGAATCATACACCATGAACTTCATGCTTTTCAAGCTGCTGGACATGCAACGCACAGTGGAGGATAATACCCCCAAACCTATGAACTAACTCCAACAAAGAGATCCATCCTGATCAATTTGATGGATAGATGTTAAGATCATCTTCTTTATTGTAAACTGTAAAAACTATATTATTAACTTGTTTTCTTGTTTGCCTACCTTTTAGAATAAAAAAAAACACATCACAACATTTTCTGTACCATCTTCAATCTGACTCCTTAAAACTGTGTGAACAATTGTTTTATTTAGATTTTGGACAAACTGGCTACAAAACGCCGAGACGTGAGACTACACTAAGATGTCTTAACAACGGCCTGCATTACACCACAGCTCTGTAATCACAGACTAATCTTCTAGATAAACTCTGCTTACAGCTGTGATGTGGGAAGTGTCCACATCAAGGCCTAATTAAGGAAATAAACTGCAGGGTGACCCTTCAGACCAGACCCTCTAGGACTGGCTTTTTTTTGCTGTTGTTAGTGGTCAGTAAATACACGTTTGCTTATTGTAACAGTTCATGTTTGTAAAAGGGTTGAGATTGGGATTTAACTTTTAGCTGCTGAGTCAAAGTATCGCAGGAACACAAGGGGCAGATGAGAAACATGTCTGTCTGTCTCCTAAGGTGAAAGATGAGTTGACTTTGCAAAACTACAGCTGGAAGAAAACAAACATAACTGCTCCACATCAAACACCCAAAACTGTCTGATGACTTTGGCCTCTTGTGATTGGGTGAGACATTTGAGACTTCTCACGCTGTGAGTCAGACCTCCCGACAATTACCAGGGTTGATTTTACACCCACTCCCACAATCTGACACCAACTTTTTCTCTCCATCCTCTCCCCCCCCCACCCCCACCGTGTTTTTCCATGGTCTTCACTTCAAGCTCTCTAGAAATCACTCCACACATGGTTTCAGTCTGTAGTGTTTAAAAATGTGCACACACACACACACACTCACAGCACTTGGCAGCAAACGTCCGTTTCAAATCTTACCTTTTTCTCATTCTTTCTTCGAGCGGGAAGTGCGGAAACATTCCAGCGCTCAATGACAATTACATTTTTATGCTGGCAACAAATTGTGTCCCAGTTTTCAAATGAGAACCTCCTGACATTTACATGCGTCATTTTGAGTTCCCACGAGAGGTGTGTGCGTGTGTGTGTGTGTGTGTGTGTGTGTGTGTTTTAATGACAAAGACCCCAGCTCCGTGTCTGGAAGTAATCATCTGATCCAGGCTGCACTCTCCCCCTCCCAATGATGTAATTGGAGTTTTTCTGGCGTGATCGCTCAAGATTTTTAGGGGATTTTTCCAAAGTTAACTTTTCATTCATTCCTCTCTCTTGAACTATTGATAACTTTACCTATTTGAAACCAACGTCTTTTTTTGTAATTGCAAATCCATCAGATCAAAGAATCACAGGATTGGATGTGCAGGATTTGTAATGTCTCTTTCTTACAGTAAAAGGGTTTTTTTTTTCAGTCTTTGCCTGCTGTTCAGTGGGGGAGAGAGGTTGGCTGTGTTTCAAACACAGCGATGGGGCCTCCTTCCCTCCTCCACATACTGCTGAAACAACAATCTAAGACTCTTTTTTTTTTTTCTTTTCTTTTTTACAACTTTCAGCAGCAATGTCTTCTCTTACTTTTCCCCCATAAAAACACACACATTGTGGGATTGCGGGAAGACTCGACTGTGGGAGTTTGGCGTGTTTGTGAAGAAATTGACCAAAACAGAAAATGAAAACATTGAAGAGAGAATGCAAAATGTAGACAGTAGTCCATGAAGGTTAGAGGTTGTAGTATGAGCAGTACAGCTTTGCAGTAACTCTAGTGTCTCCATGCTGATATGATGTGATGTTAACTTGATACCTCAGCTTATTGATTATTGTGAGGTCTGAGGTCGGTAGCCTTATTACAGAAAAATAAATCAGGAGTTAAATGGGATTCCTTTAACCACTATCACTACGGAAGCACTTCATGCATCCGTACATTTTATTTACTCTATTTCCTGTGAGTAATTCCCAGTTGTTTTCTCAAGAGATCAATTTATGGATCTCGTATTTCAAAGCCTCAAAAACATCGAAATAGGCTCAACTTACCTTATTTGCAATGACATCATAGCATGGCATGTCTGGGTCTGGGACATCACAGTGACCAGCCTATTGTTTTATTTTTACTTTGTTATAGCCTGATGAGATAAATTAACTACCTTACAATTGGTGAATCAGTTTATTTTAATCCCGAGACAACGAGGCAAAGACATCAGTTAAGATCTCGAGAAAATAAACAAGAAATACCTCATTGTCACGGAAAATGGAGAGATTAAAATGTATGTCTGTATTTCCGCTTTAGGCTTCCGTACGATCATGGCAAATAGGCTGATAACGTTTTGCTCGTCTGTAGAAACCATAGACTGTTAGGTAGAAACGCATTTCTCTGTCTCACCAGAAAGGGGCACCAACCGCGCCTGAGGTTGGAAAGTAAACACTCCCCCCCCCCCCCCCTCTCTTTCTCCATAGCAGAAAGTTGAGATGGGAGGGGAGACAAGGGGAGAGGGGTCTCCTGTCTAATCCTTTGTCATGGGAAGACTTTACTCTTCAGCGCAGGGAGAAAGAGAGAGAGGACTGTAGCTCCAGCAACGAGAGAAAGCGCAAAAAGCTCAGGAGCCACTATGTGAATGAGAGAGGAAACAAACGTAAGTCACTCTACTCTTTACGCAGAAGTCGTTTAGTTCATGTCTGATGCTGAAATCTTAAATTGGTACTTTAAAGTGATGCTCTGCGATGCCTCAGCCTACGTTTAAATTGTAATTAAATTAGCACATTATTTTTTTCGCACAAGCTACACTCCTTGTAGTATTGTCCTGTTTAGAGCTGCTAAATGCATTAATTAAAAACAACACTATGAATAAAAATACTTCAATTTTGTTTGATTCACAAATATCAGTAAACCAGGCTGATGCAGAGAAAAAAATGCAAAAGTCAAGTGCATTAGTTTTGAGTTTTCTTTGTTTTTATTTACCTGGAGCACCTTTTTAATACAGGTCACACACAAACTTAAAGTATAACCTCTTATAAGAATGTGGTACTTACCTTCTCAGATCCATAGAAGTGCAAAAGAAAAGGTTAAAATGAGAAAGTACATTGTACCAAAATTGAAGTCCTAGCCTTATTTCTCTTTACTTGGCTTTTTTGGTGTAAAGGGGCTAAAAAGGGGGCTTCTTGTCAGAGCAATATGGATGAACTAATCATTTAGGTAATCATGGGAAAACATTACTTATGTATGTATTTGCTAGTTTTTGTGTCATTATAAACTGTTGTTTGGTTTTATGGAAAGTTTCAGCACGTTGTGGTTACTGTGTTGAATTTTTAAAGACCTAATGGTTTCGTAAAACAAATAGGTAGATGAATTAAAATCATCACGAGTTGCTGCCCTTAAAGACTTGATTCAAACCTGTGTTTTTATTGTTTTAGTCTAGAAAGGTCTGGGTGACAGCAGTTTGAGCATCATTCAAACTATTTATCTACACAACATCTAATCCGTGGACGCTCTTCCAGCTGTTTACATCTTTCTGTGTTTATGATCTGCTCTCTCCTGCTGGCCTGTAGCCTGGCTGAGGCAGTAAAAACTCTCTCTCTCTCTCTCTCTCTCTCGCTCTCTCTCTCTCTCTCTCTCTCTCTCTCTCTCTCTCTCTCCTAACATGAGGCTCTGGGTTTCTCCCCCCCTTTTTTTCAGGCGGTCAGGAGAATGAACTCATGCTGATTGATTGTGTGACAGTGTAAAAGGATACCCTACTTCCTGTAGGCCCTCTCTCTCTCCCCTCTGTCTATCCAGACAGGAGGACGAGAAAATCTTGGATCAGGCATCTGTGTGTGTGTGTGTGTGTGTGTGTGTGTGTGTGTGTGTATTGGTGTGTGTTCTGTCTGGATTCAGGAAACAGCACTGTCTGACTTTTAAAATCCCTCAATGGAACCGATCATACTCTCACTCAATGTGTCATCATATCTGATTTTTACGAGGACATGAACTTGTATTTATTGAGCTGTTTGGTGTATCTATATCTTTTCTATAATCATAAATGACAGCAAAGAGAGTAAGACTATTTTTCTGGGGTTAATCCCGTTTATTTGACTAAATGGTGAGACGTCATGCCCCTGGCTAGTTTTTTTAAATAATTACTTGTCGGTTAAACAAGTAATTCAGATTTTTTTAATATATATGTTGGCCCTCAATGACTGTCAAACGCAGCGACCCACCACTAGCAGGGGCTGTAGCCATAATCTGGCTGTAGATGAGGATAATGGGCCTGCTCTCCAAGCTAGTTTAACTGCATACAATTTAAATACATTGTGCTAGAGTTGGTCTATTTTCTACGTCTTTTCTTCCCTTTAGATAGTCATTCAGTCTGAATTTAAATTTGTGTTCAACCGACTAGGAAATGACTGGCCAACAGTGTACGATAAAGGAGGGATACTGTATAGAGACAGACGTAAGCCCCTTCACACATCTGCACTGTCCTGCAGCTGCATCTGTGACTGCAAACTGGCTTTATCCAGACTTTTCCCTGGCAGCTTCCCAGTGAATATTCTGCAAGACGTCTGGGGTGAGCCCATTTGTGAAAGCAGCAGCTAATATTCTGGGAAATTCTGTGCAATCAAGTTGGCAAAGTTGATGATGTTTATCCTGCAACTGCGGCGTAATCAGAGCTATCTTTGAGCACATGAAGAAGCTGAGTCATACTTTTTTTTTGATCTTGCCACCATGTTCTTTTCCACACAGACACTACAAAAACAGGTTATCTACTATGATGGCACATACAAGTAAAATAAAGACGCAGTTGAACAATAAAGCGGTTACATGTAAAGATTTAAGGTGTTTAAAAATGTAATCAGGTTTTGATGGAGAGACTTAAAGCATGGCCTGCAAGGAAACTTTGGATCCCCAAGTGAGCCTCGTCCAGATTCACCCAGTCTGAACCTCTAACTTTAGCATGTGTCACATTGAGTCTGGGTCTCTGAGGGAATACTTTTGAGAGTTGGTCATGAGCTTAGGGGCGAAAAGATCAAGTGCTACTTTTTAGGACTCAGCTTTTATTGGCAACACAGACTGAGCCAGACAGAAATACTTTCCTCTGGATCTGTTTTCCCACTTAGCTTTTTAGTGATTTTTCTTTTTTTCTTTCTTTCGGGTTAAAAATGCACATTTGAAATATCTGCTTGAATTGAGGTATTGTTGTGGGGGTTTTTAGGGTGCCCACAAAGCATGGATTCAGCTTCCTGTGAACGTCTTTAAATCGTTTGTTTCCAAACTAAAAATGGGACTGCATCATGTTACTGGAATATTAATGCAGGATGTGAGAAAGGAAAGTTGAACTGCTTTGTACTTACAAGATGAGCATGAAACACTCTCATATGAGACGTGAAAAATATTGAAGAAAAGAAGATGGGTTTTTTTTTTTCTTGAAATGTTTACAAGATGATTTTTTTTTTTTTCTCAGGGAACAAAGTAGACCGGGCTCAGCATTCTCAGGCTGAATCAGAGAAAGAAGGTCTGTGTGATGAACAGCATGCTGCCTCAGAGGAGTGCTGTTGCCACACTGGGCTACAGCTCAGGTAAGACATCTCTCAGGATACTCTTTTAGTTTTATGGTAATATTTGGAGGCCTTTGATTTGATGACTTAATACGGGTTATTTTGGGAGAAATCTAACAGTAAACTAAAGGTATAAGTCTTCCAGCTATGGTCAAAGAACAGAGTCAGCTGGGTGACAAGAAACAAGAGCATCATTCAAACCTGTGTGCTCCTTGAAGCGGGCTTATTTAATGATTTAAGATTTATTTTGGTGCCTTTAATTGAGAGATAGGACAGTTGATAGAGTCAGAAATCAGGTAGAGAGAGAGTAGGAAATAAGAAGCGGGAAAGGAGCCACAGGTTGGATTCAAACCCGGGCCGCCCACTTGGAGGACCATAGCCTCCATACATGGGGAACGCGCTCTAACCACTGCACCACCAACGCCCCTTTTTTCTGAAAGCTCTACTGCTGTTCACGCCAAACTCCTCCCTATAGTCTTTCAGCCTCTTCCAATCATCTTCTATTTTTATATGAGAGAGAGATAGCCGGTTTAAGACATTAACATCTCTATTGATCACACACCTTGAAAAGACAACAGCAATAATAATATTATATATCTTATAACTGATCATCCATCACATAAACTGTGTGTTCGTCCATAACTCAGGCCACCTTCTCACACTGCTTACTTAGACTTGCTGAGGAGGATGGTGACCTCAGGGGTTTTCTTGCAGTCCAGACTGTGATGCATTCTGGTGTGTCTTGGTCCACCAGCATTTTTCCATTTTTAGAAGAAGCTTAACCACTGATTGAGCCAGTGTTTGTCTTGGGCTCAGAACTGTATGAGCGTACATTCTTTACTGGTCCCCCCCCCCTCCCCCTTACTCAGCACGTCCTTACTAGTGCGTCTTCTCTTCGCTGATCTGGTGCTTATTAAAGCAGTTACCTTGAATCTGACACTTTTACACAGTCCAAAAGACACACGATTTCATGCTCTACCAACTTTCTTCTGTTTTCATCAGACTGTGGGAAGATGGAGCACAGCAGCGGCGGCTCTGTGGGTGGGACGGTGCTGAGGGGCTCCCGCTCCAAGGCAGAGCTCCAGGAGCTGATGGAGACGCTGCAGCGCAGAAAGAGCGCTCTGGAAGCCAGTTTAAGAGCAGCCGAGTGCAGCCGAAAGTACCTGAGCGTGCCTCCGTCCGGGGGATCCCAGTCCAGCCGGCCTCTTTCGATCCTCAGCAACACAGAAAGACCCCCATCTGCCCCGAGAACTTTCTCCTACATGTCCAGCAGCAGTGTGCCTCCATCACCTCGCCAGGGCGAACGCCAACTGAGCTCCAACGGCTTGCATCGCCACTCTCACTCTCACTCTCGCCACCAGTCCCAAGACAGTCTGCTCACAGATGGAGGCTCTCTACTCTCCTCCTACGGGCCAACTTTACCTCGATCTCCGAGGGTGAAAAGTGGAGCAGCCAGCGTGCCGTCCAGCCCCAGAATGGGCCGCAGACCCTACTCTCAGGGCAGATCGGGAGGAGACGCCCGTCAGAGGAAATACTCCACTGGCTCCCTCAACAGCCTTGGCCTTCACAGCCGCTCCCTGCCACGGCTTCACAATGCAGCGGACCCTCCTGCCTTGTCGTTACCGTCACGTCAGTCAGTGGGTTCCCACAGAGGAGTGGGATCAGCAGGGCAGCGGCGTAGTCTCTCCTCCCTGGAGCAGCCGCCAGATGTGACAGTACCAGCCAGCATGCCAAGCACTTCCAGAAGAGCCAGCCTGGCCTCTCTGAGCTCTCTGGGCGTGGACGTGGACGGGACGGGTTTGGATCTGAGTTTTGGAGAGAGACGGTTGTCTTTTGGGAAAGGTGGGCTCAGTGCAGGACAGAGGGTGGGCAGCATCAGCTCCTTGAATGGCAAAGAAGAGCTGAGAGATTATCATCAGCATCAGAGGGATGAACGGCTCAGGGAGCAGAAAGTGCAGAGATTGGTGAGCTTCTTTTTGAATCTTATTCATTCAGTTTAAAACTACTTAAACACTTTCAGACCTTCTTTGAAAACCTGACAGTTAAAATAATGAAGTATGTATCAAATGTCTACAGGAGTGCCAGCGGCTGGAGACCATCTTAAACCTGTGCAGTGATCTGGGCCATGTCGAGAGAGAGCCAGCAGTCTCAGCTGTTTCCGACCTGCAGAAGATCAATAAAGAGTTGGAGAAGCTGCAGGTGTCGGACGATGAGTCAGTGTTTTCTGACTCTCCCAGCAGCACGGCTCCGGAGAGCGGCTTTGGGGCCAAAGCCGGCAGAGACTTCCACCTGTCTGAGGAGCAGCAGGTCAGCCAGCGCCAGCAGAGCGGCTACAGAGAGGCCAGGTCCCACTCACCTGTTGTCAGTCTGAACAGCAGTGCCCCGTCACCCGCCACCCAACACAGAGCCAAAGTAAGTCACGCCACATCCATGTTTTCTAACAGAACGCATCAGGTCGGGAGGATGAAATTGAATATCTTTATAGGAATCAGGAATTTGATTAAATCCTTTTCTTTTATCTCAACTAAAGAAGTCCCAAACCCATTCACTTAAATAATTTGGTTAGAAACTGGTCGTTGTATTAAAATGACAACATGTGACATTTAATTATAAAGCCCAAAATCATGATTTACAATGATCCTCAAAGTCTTTTACAACAGGACAAATGACAAAAACAGGAAAAACCTGCAACTCATTCTGCATTTCTGACTCAGTTAAATAAATCAGTTGAGCATCTTTTTTCATCGTAGGCCACTATCATTGGTTAGTAGCTCGACCCAGCATGCAGATTATGCAAGATAGTAAAATTAGATAGAAACCAGAAATACCTAACGGTAAATAAAATAGATAGAAAATGTATTTTCACAGCTTATGCTGTATCTTATATGGTGGTGGTCACTGAATTATTATTGTTGTAATTATTGGATATATGAGAAAGAAAAGTCTCTTGGACCCTCGCTTCAGCCTCTCTCTACCAGGTCCTGCTACAGTTGGAGTGTAAATGTTTGTGAAGAGAGGAGTGAGCGTTGTGAACACTAATGGGACACACCCCTCCTGTGGAATGCAGTTTATCAGACCGCTGAAACATTCTTGATCTTTGTTTGTTTACCTGATGTGATATCAGGTTAAATACTTTCCATTTCGAAGATCATTTGCATTTTGGATTTTCTCTATCTCGTAGATCCTCATTAATAAAAACCTTTACTGTTGATAATGAATTCCAGTCAAACCAAATGAGTCCACGAGTGTGAGCTATTGGTAACATGTTTTTAAAATTAATTTCTTGTCATTTTGAATGTGTACCGTTTTTTCATTGGTGCAGACTTTATGTTACTTTATTTGTCTTGTAAGAAACAACGAGCGAGATTGAAGAGGTTAATGTGGTCCGTATAGCATAATCATGATCTAAACAACGATAAATGTAGCCATAGATTTGGTTTGAACTGTATTTGTCTGGATGAAAAGTGCAAAACATCTGTGGCTTCCAAAGACGCTGAGTCATATGATGACAACACATCAGTGGTTGGATACAGTGTTTGTCTCCCACTGCGTCACTCAACACATATAAACAACGGACATAGATCTCCAAATCATTGGGCTTTTAGTCAGGAGTACAGTACGTGCCTGCAGTTTGCAGTTTGTACATTTCCTGTTTACGTGTCTGAACGGCCACATAAACATGAGGCTCAGAGTGGTGAAAGACGTCCTCACAGCTCTGGTTCATCTTTATTCTCTTCAACTTATTCAATGTGTCAAAGTTGAAAGAAAGAACTAACAAACGGAGGATCTTGTGAATTTTAAGAATATAAACAGATCGCATGTATAAAATGCTGTGATTTAATCTCAAAGGCATGCCACCTCCTCCACTGTCTCCCCCTTCAGTCCCACTGTCTCTGTTAAAACCTCGTTTCCACTCTAGAGCGACCTCTCGGTGTGTCTGGTTTTAATGAAGAAGTCCTAGTTTTGTTTCAGCTCTCAGCCTTTCAGAGACTTTAAAGATTGGGTTGGGGGGGGGGGGGGGGGGCAGGAAATGACTTTATCCCACTGAGAATTAGTGTGCAGATGTGTGTGTGTGCAGTGTGTACTGGTTCTGTGTGAGTGGAAGAATGCTGGTGTATATGTTTTTTCAGAGGCATGCGTTTTTCCAGATGTTTTGAACCTAATACAGCGGCTGAATGGATGGAAGACCTTGTGAAAGGGGAAAATGTAGTTAACACATCATCACAAGTAATTAACCATGATGTTTAAGATGTGGCAGACACAAGTGACTGACACCTAGAGTTTGTTAAAAAAAAAAAAAAAAAAAAGGTTTTAAATTGAGACCATCATTTCTGCGACGTGTAAAAAAAAAAAAAAAAAGAAGCAGTTTACAGACTCCTAATACTGCGTCTACCCTCTCCTGCATTCCTCACAGCAGTGTGTGCAGCCGAGGAAACTATAAATCCTGGAGCTGCTGGCCACAAAATCAATCCTCCTGACTCCTAAAAGGAAGAATACCTTATATAAAAAAAAAAAGGATCCTTTAACTGCGCCCACGTGTGAATGAGTATGAATGGACGTTTGTGGGACTTTGGTAGAAGATGAAAGACGTGGGAGGACTTTGGCGTGAATTGCACTCGAGCTAACAGATAGATGTTTCCATTACATGAAGCAGAAAAGAATCCTGCTGTCGGTGATCCAGCTTTGGATGACTTGAAACAGCAGCTGCTTGTCGAATTAAGAAAAAAAAAAAACTGATTCCGCTTGCTGGGAAATGACTTTTAACACAATCAAATGCATGGAAAAAAAAAAAATCTGTTCCTCATATTATATAAACTCTCTGATCGTAATCGGGATCATGAAAAGAAGGCCTTCATGAATTCATAGATTCCCTCTGGTAATTTGCGTTCATGTGACGTGTCCTGTAAAAGCCAAGACATTTCTATGCATTCCTGATGTCACTGCAGGCGTTAGAGAGCGTGCAGCTGAAGCAGGAAGTAACGCAAATAGAGGAGGAGAGGATCCAAGTCCTGAACAACATCGAGGAGCTGGAGCAGAAGATCAAAGACCTGGACAACCAGATGGAGGAGTCTGTCAGAGAGGTACACAACCGCTCAGCACAGCGCAGTGCAACAGGAAGCAAACACAACTGATGCCAGTGCACAGCCAGATATTCTAATAACTCTAGTTATTCAGAGTGAGATGTTTGATGTTCACACTTTGTGCATTTTGATCCTTTTTAGGCACTGTAACTTTAAGTAACTTTCTTACTGTTTCCAGCTGTGATTATACGTATTCCTTTGGTGAATCTATTTATTTATGTTTCGTTTTAACATTTACAAACCTTTTCTAAGTAGGTGCTTTTATGTTTCCTGCAGATGGAGGTGGAGATGGCGCTGCTGGAGGGGGAGCAGGAGTCAGAGATGACCCAGCTGCAGAGAGAAAAGGAGCTTCTGGACCAACTGAAGGAAAAGATTCATAGCAGTGAGAAGAAGAGCCACACTGAGAAGTCACAGGTAAAAAAAAATTTTAAAAAAAATGACCTGAAATGTTTAAGCCGAGAAAAGGTTTGAAGCAATGAAGATAACCTCACCACTTTATTTGTTTTTCCTCTCATTGGAAAAATTGGGAAAGAGTAGTCGGAGGTGAGTCAGGGGGGAAATCCTGCATCGAGAAATGGGTTGAGTTGCATTTCCTTTAAAATCGAGAGAGAAAATACCTACAAAACATACAAAAACAATCTGAAAAAGTGAGCTGCAAAACATTTTAAGTCCATCCCAAAAAGAGTTAATGATATCATGGAGCCTCCTAAGGGAAAAGGAAGTCAAATAAAAAATGTAGTTCTAATGACAATAAGCAAAAATATGACATTTAAATACAATAAACATTATCTGTTTGTTTTTATTTGAGATATTTAATTTATCTTTTTCTTGTTTTGGCCTTCAGACATTTCAACAAAAGAACTGTCAGCTGATCTTTTTGCAGCAGTTTTCCTGTCATGAAACCCCTAAAGAGCAGTGTGAAGTAGTGTTAATGAAATTCGAAACACTCTCAGTTCCCCTCTCATTTTCCACCTGTACAGTCTGTTTTTTTTTTTCTTTTCTTGCCAATTTTTTTCTTTTCACGCTGTTATTATACTGCCTGACGTTGTTCTTTGTGATCCTGGATTTCTTCCTTTACTTCCCGTCTTACAGTTACCACTTGTGTTTCTTCCCTGTAGAGCCACATATGGAAAGAGGCCTAAATAGGTAACACATGCAGGAAGAAGAAGAAGTGTTAGCTCATCTGACTCCAATTAAGTGGAAAAGTAAAATCACCTGAAACCTGAAATCACTTGGAAGGACATGATATTTAACACACATTACATAACTACAACATTCATCTTAAATCTTTCTGCGGCAGACGGCCTGCCAAATGCATGAACTTAGCATCAAATAATGTGCAAATAAAACTCCTTCCAGACACTGCTTCTTATTTTAAAGTTTGACCTTTGTTCTTTGAGCTCAAATTATATCATATTATATCAATCAGAGAATATCTTCTCTGCCAGTGCATCCTGTTGTCTTCTTCCAAGCTGATTATTGTGCGTCTGTGCTGTTTCTCAGGAGGAGCAGACAAAAAGTCTGGAGGATTTGGAGTTCCAGAAGCTGGAGAGAGAAATCAATCAGGGTGAGGAAAAAGAGAACCAGAGCCAAGAGGTGCTGCGAGAGATCGCCGAGTGTCAGCGTCTCACTGTGACACGCAAGGTACGGAGAGCGAGGTGTGTGTGCGTGCGTGTGTGTGTGTGTGTGTGTGTGTGTGTGTGTGTGTGTGTGTGTGTGTGTGTGTGTGTGCGTGCAGCATGTCGTGCATGTTAAACACTGCTGTAAGTGCTGGCACAGCATCACATAAAAATGTCTTATTTTCAGCCAAAAAGTACATTACTGTATAAGTAATGGAGCATTATAACAGAACACAGATCATCAGGTCAATCAAATCTCAGATCTTTTTTTTTTAAGTGTGGTGTTTTATAAGTTTAGAAAAAGTAGATCATTAGTGTCAGCATGGACTTCTCACAGTTTGTTAATTTAATTAGTGAACGTAATCACTGTAAATCAAATTCTTAAATATAAAACATATACGTAGTAGACCCTTCTTTTTGTGTTTTTTTGGATTATTATTATTTTTTTTTTAGATTTTTCCAGTTACTCCATCTTGGTTTGTTGTCATTAATCTTACTACAGGTTGTGCATGAAAATAAAGCTGCAAAACTGTGCTATTTGCAGCACAAAGCATGAACTAATCACAAGAAACAACAATACCAGCAATGGTAAGCATGAACAACTGTTTGCATAGATGTAGTTAAAAGGGGGAAATACATTTGAATGAGGTTGATTTAGTTGAACAAAAGTATAATATGTCAGTAAGAGAATTTAGCTTTTGTTCACTCTGCTGCCGCTTCACAATGAAACACTTTTGCATTATAAAACACTATGACGCCATCTCTTCTTCATATTGGGTTTGAGGCGTGTGTGTAGTGTAATTGGGCTGTTTTTTTTTATCCTCTCAGGAAAGACTCATGGCGCTGAAGAAACAGTCGACACAGATCACTTTACAGGCTCAGCAAGAAAGAGAACATTTCCAGAGAGAGAAAAACAATTTGCTCATCATGCTTCAGAAGGTACGAGAGCTCTCTCTCTCTCTCTCTCTCTCTCTCTCGCTGCACGCTCAGGTTTTAAATGTTTAATTATATTAACTTCAAGATCCTGTCCTGATGCCTGCAGGAGAGAGACAAACTGGCATCTTTGGAGGGAAAGTATGCAGAGTTGTCTGAGGGGCAGAACTTCACCAACAACCCTGCAGCCATTGCAGAGGTAGGTATCAGTTACAGCTATAATCACATTTTAGATTTGTTACCAGCAGAGTGCTCCCATGTCAAAAAAAAAGCATCTCCCACAGTTAACAATGACTGAGTGAGAAGTCCTTTTGTTATCCTGTGTGATTCCCCTGATTTCTCTGCCTCCACAGCACTTACACGCTCTGAAAGAAAGAAGAAGAAGCAGCGGCGGCAAAGATAACTCCTCCCACCCAAGTGACGGCCTGTCTCATAAGAGGAGCCAGCAGATCCTCAACTCTTACGGCAGATCCCTCGGACGCACGCTTCCACCTAAGGTCATTACATTTTAATCGGAGCAGGCATCAAAGATTGCATACAAAAAGATCCAACTGGGTTAAAATGGTGCTTCTTAATATCTCATGAGACTCGTACATCTCTAAAAACCTGTTCGTTTTTCTCTAATGTTACAGAGTAGGCCTCACAGCAAGGTCAACCCAGGTTTCAGAGCTTAAAAAGTTATAAAATATGAAGAAATCATTACCAAGCTGGTAATGGTTGCAGAATCATGTTGCGCTCTCTTATTTCTGGACAGCAGTAGAGGGGATTTCACTGCCCTCATTACTTCTATCGGGAACTTTCTGTCCCAAGAGAATGATCCACCCAGACAGGAATTCTCCATTTCAGTCTGGCTCGCCCCGGCTGACTAAGTGCTTTAACTATGAGAGCCTTTTTTTTTTTTTTTGTGATTGTGTGAAGGTTTGTAGATTCTGACCATGAACATGATGTGTGCTCTTGGGTGTGCTCCTCAGGCCCATCTGCCTCTGTCCCAGAGCTCCAGCTGTGGCAGCGTCATCCCACCGGGCTTCAGCTTCTCCCCGCGGGACCTGAACGTCCGCCACAGGCCCAAGAGTGAGTCAGAGTGGCGGACTGTCGCACCTTGTCTGCATCAGACCTCTAGAATACTGCGTGTGAGCGTCTTTACACCTCAGGCTTTAGTCTGGTATAAGGTCAGAAAATGATGAAGGGATGAAGTCATCAGTGGCAGAGAACAGAGACACATTTCGTCCAAGACTGACATCAAACACTAAATGTTTGATTGGAGGAAACCCATGTTGTACTAGATTGAGATTTGTGATTTCAAGGCAAATCACTTACAAACAAGTAACATATATTAAGTGTTTCCTTTGGTAATGGCAGTACTTCTGTATGTTAGCTATGTGTAATTCATTAGATATGTTAAATGAGGTATTTAAGATCATGTTTGAAGATCAAATCTTGTTGTGATTTTATCAAGAAAAGCATGATATTGACT
This sequence comes from Labrus mixtus, assembly GCF_963584025.1. NCBI lineage: Eukaryota > Metazoa > Chordata > Actinopteri > Labriformes > Labridae > Labrus > Labrus mixtus. The sequence continues at coordinate 7,819,265 of NC_083625.1, read as the reverse complement.
TCTACTGCATCTCAATAGAAGACATTTAATGACATCCATGCAGCTTTTTACATATTTATAGAGTTTCTCCTGAAGATTGAGGCTTAAAAGCGCTACCAGAAAGTGTTATTGCAGTTCCCAGAGTAATACAGGAGACTTAAAAAAAATGTTTTTCCACGTTTAATGAAACAGATTTAATTAAATTCTGATCACAAGACACTATCCTACTGAGCCAAAACGAAAAAAAAAAAAAAGATGCTTTCTTGTTGTCATCCAACTCGTCACTGTGATATTCTCCTCTGCTAGCAGGCAACAGCCATGCACACATGAATGAAGACAGACAGAGAAGGAGTGATTTTTGCAGAGGGATGGTCTCTGAGCCCAACGTGTTCCTGGACTCCTTCTCGTACCCCGACAACAGCCAGACCTCTGATACGGTCAGTGTGGACAGCTCTGACAGCCTGGAGACCAGCTTCTCCGCCTGCTCCCCAGACAACATCTCCAGGTCAGAGAGGAAACACCATGCATGCAGATGAAACATTACTTCTAAAAGTCTGGATAGAGCAGATGCATGTGGGGAGTTGTATGTTTAGAAAAGAAGTTGGAGCACAAAGACCGGGGATATCTTTTTTAGGAGATATTCTGGAGATCAGAGGAGGTGGTGTTTAAAGCTCCTGTGAGGAGTTTTTATCTGTTTATGAAACAGACAGAAATGAATATCGCTGCCTCTATGTGACCATCAGGGAGCAGGTTGATCATTTCTATATAGTAAGTCTGTAATGCCTTCAAACACAGCCGCTGAGACGGTGTCAGACAGAGGGCGGGCCGGCACACTGCAGAAACAGCCTTTGTGGATATTTCCCACAGCAAAGAGTCACATTTAATGCTATGCTTGTCTGTTAAAATAAAGCAATGTGAGATTATTTTGTGAAAAAATGACTAAGGCATGTACAGGACAAGCTCAGCAAAGAGTTAAAAGATACCGCTTTGTCCACAGGGAGGGGCGTGACAAAATATCAACACAAACTTAAAGGTCCTCACAGGAGCTTTAAAGAGACAGTGACGGTCTGTGTTTGTGTCAGAGGAGACATAAAGCATGTTCATATGATTTATAGTTCTCTAAAACATTTACATACAAGTTTTTGCAAATTCACTGACCGCCTTGTAAAAGAATTCATGTCGATGACAAAACTTGCACTTTGTTGTGTTAAGGGGGGGGGGGGTCTTATCCAGAAAGGTGGTTTTCCAGAAAGCCCAACCGCATGACGTTTATTTCCTGCAAATTAAAACAAAAGCATGAAAGATTTTTGACTCTGGAAATCGTTTTCCTCTAGGAAACTAAAGTTTGCCCTTTTCCCTCAGTGCCAGCATGTCGAATATGATCAAGATGGAGGAGATGGAGCGTTTACTGCGCGAGGCCCAGCTGGAGAAGCACAGGCTCCTGGAGCATCGGGTAAAGTGTCAACCATATTGAAAGCCACTTTTTCTAAAGATACAAGTGTTTAACAGTGGATTTTATTAGCTCTTATGTGGCATGTGTAGGAGCGTGAAATGGAGATGCGCAGGCAGGCCCTGGAGGAGGAGCGGAGACGAAGAGAGGACCTGGAGAAACGACTGCAGGAGGAGACGAGCAGGAGACAGAGACTAGTGGAGAGAGAGGTGAAGCTCAGGGAGAAACAGAGATCACAGGTAAACATGAACATACCAAATCTGGTTTTCATTAGTTGTCTTTTTTTTCATGTAAATTCTTCAAACAGAGTAGTACAATGTTTACATCTATTATAAACCGTTTTTTTCCACAGTCCCGGCTGACTCGCTACCTCCCTGTAAGGAAAGATGACTTTGATCTCCACGGCCACATTGAGGCAGCGGGACACAACCCAGACGCCTGCTTCCATCTGGCCATCACTGATAAAACCTGTCGGGGGTTCCTGGTCAAAATGGGCGGCAAGATCAAGACCTGGAAGAAACGCTGGTTTGTGTTCGACCAGAATCGCAGGACGCTCACCTATTACGCAGGTCGGTGACGCCTCCTTTCAGTTGTGTGTGGAAAATGTGAGATACGATTCAGAAACAGTGATGTCACTTTGAAGGATTTGCAGGACGCTTTAGCTGCTGCAGAAGAAGCTTTGATTACAGATTTGTCGACGCATAAACTGTTCTGCTTGTATTCTCGGCTGCAGACAAACATGAAACCAAGATGAAAGGAGTCATTTACTTCCAAGCCATAGAGGAGGTGTACTACGACCATTTGAAGAACGCACATAAAGTAAGTGACTCTATGTTCATGTTGGTGTGTTTCATCATCCACTGATGCCATTTTTATTTTTAAATTGTTGACATCCTTCTCTATTCTCCCTCCATCTTTCACCTTCCCCATCTCCCTTCTATATTCTTTCACTTTGGCACCCAAGAGCCCCAACCCCTCGCTGACCTTCAGCGTAAAGACCCACGATCGGGTCTACTACATGGTGGCTCCGTCGCCTGAGGCCATGCGTATCTGGATGGACGTCATGGTAACGGGCGCAGAAGGACACATGCACTTCATGGTGTAGCTGATCCCAGCAGATCACAGTGACATTTCTTTGGTGAACGCTGCGCCAAGTCATAAAGGAAATGCGCAGCGTTCAGTTTGTTGGCGGGGAACAGGTAACACAGCCTTGCGTTGAGCTGAGACGGATGATCGTCAGGTGAACAAATGAACTTTTGTTTACGCTTCAGGTATTTGTAGCCTTCAAGAACAACTCGCGCTCAGATTCACACTCTTTAATGTGATCATGTATAACACTACATAAAACTGATCAACACGTTTTCACAATAAGCTATTTAGTACGTTTTATATTTGTTCATGTACCACAAGTGTTTGAAACATTCCTTAACTTTGCATCAGTTTTGCTCTGACATTTTCCAACTTTCTCCCCTCTCATTAAATATCCTTATGATTTGGATTTTTGATTAAAGACTTGATCAGGGAAGCTTCTAAATGATCAGACACTCAATGTCTGCTGCACTCCTAAATTACGGTACACACTGACGCTGCTTCACTGTCACAGATGCCAATTTGTTCATCAGTCTTGTATCAAGTGTAGGTTATCGGTCATTCAAGCTCAGGTTTAAGGTTCAGGTTGACCTCTGCTTCTTTTCTTTCTTCTTCCATCCTTTCCTATTATGATCATAAGGACTGAGTTATGATTGGACCAAGTGCTCATTTATCTTACACTAAGATTTAAATGTTTTTCTTTTCTATGTCAGGCTGTATCACACGTACATGATACTGAAAAGGGGTCACAGTGTTGTGTGTCTGTATTAAGTTGCAAAAACTCAAATTTTTATATTTTAATTATGTCTACATTGTCACATATGATATATTCGCATATCATTTTTTTTGTGTCTGATAATTTGCTGCTTCTAGACTGTCAGCACAAGCTGGTCTTGTCTGCCTTTATGCAGGCCTGAATGTCCATCATCAGTGTTCCTTCAATCAGAGACATCTTTTGCTTTTATTCACATTGCAAGTGTAATTATTGAAGGAGATATAGGCACTTTTATATTTTATGTTTTTGGTTTTTTTTACATTAGGCAATTTTTATTTTAGTCAAATATTCTACACTTACTATGAGAAAATGTTGCCCAGATCAGAATGTAACTGTGTGTCACGTGTGACACTGTGCAGCTGGCTCCCTCTAGCTTCAGTAGAGGCTGCAGGCCTGATAAGATGAAGCCATGTTGTGCGGCAGTGATGCTGTATGTAATGCGTCACCCACATGTTCCACAAGACTTTGCAGTGAGTGTGTGTTTTCACCAGCAGAGGTCCTCAGTGCAGAGTTATTGCTCTGAAATGACGTAATGCTCTGGCTGCTCCGTCCTCACTGAAATAGAGCAAAATTCACTGAGCAATGATCAAACCTTCCAAATATGTGCATTACAAGCACATTTTTTTTTTTTTTATCAAGCTTAAGATCTGCTTCTGGAAGCAAAACAGAAAACAAGATCATTTATATGATCATAAACATGAAGTATTTTATATATATATATTTTTAAACATATAATACATTTCTACATTTGTCTTATTCATTGACTTTTAGGAACTAATTGATTGTACTGATTAAAAAAAAAAAATCACTTACACCAGCTGTTGGTTTACACACTGCAAAGGGCGAATAAGGCTGCAGAGCGGACGGTGTTACAGATGAGTTGGTGCCTGTGCTGGATGATTCTCAGAGAACAGACTAGAGGTACATGTCATGTAAACATCTCATCCACATACTACCCTTGAAACCAGAGAACCAAAAAAAAAATTGTATATTTTTTAAATAAGTTTCATATGATATATTTTGTACAAGCAAAAATGGTAATTGGATTATGCTATCAGTTTTTACAACTGCCATTTGTACTGTTTCAATAAGATTAAGAATAAATCATTTTGATTGTGAATCATTCTTGTGAAATGTTATGCTATCGCTTCACTGAAACTCATGTTTGATGGTGTGTCTGTGTGAAAACCTGATCATGTGAGGGGTTAAATGGGCTAAGTTGGAGCCGATGAAAGGAAGCTTTATGAATCCCCACATGGAAATATATTGTGTTTTATGGGAATTAATTATTTGTCTTACACTGTTATGTAATGCATCGCCATGGGACTCATCCCTTTATTTTTAATGGCTGCACACAGCCACTCGGAGCAACCGGATGTTTTCATCAAAAATCTTTAAAGAGGTTGCTTTCATCTACAGTATCTCATTGATCTTCATGACAGTCAATACCACCATCATTAGCATTTTTGTGCTGATTCATTGATGCTATGTCACTAAAGACGACAGATGCATTATTAAATAATTTTCACAACTTAATAGTTGCTGTTTAAATGTGTATGATGTGATAACTGGTCTTATTAGCATGTGTACTGTGATTGTGCTCATTAAGGCACTCATGTTTTAAACTCCTCCCCCTCTCAACTCTCTCAGCCTTTCATTGGTTGACCTAGTGGGGTTGGCATGGAAACACAGAATGAAGCATGCTAAATTAGGTGCAAAAGAGGCACGTCGACCCTCCAGAGGCAGGAACAGACACAAACACATACAGACCATGGAAAAGCCAGGGTGGCCTCAGTGCATTATGGGTGCTGTAATTTGTGAAACACATTTGGGGCAAGGGGCCGGGCTTAAAGACACATAAACAACCAATAAACAGAGACTGTCACTTTCACGTATTAGCATTAAGCCACATTTCTGGGAAAATCACGTGAAAGGATGTGACAAAAGACAGCATTCACTCCACATGTGTGTTTCCTTGTTTAACCTACAGGAACCGAAGTCAGTCTGACAGTTTCCCACAAGAGAGAGCAATAAGTTTATCACACTGGTGCATGAACCGTCTGATGTGAGAGAGGTTTAAGTAAATGTTTGAACCTTTAAATCCCAAATGGCAGGTGTTATCATGAAGCCAGCGTGTTGTTTCGGAGCCTTAGGGGGAAGCTGTCCTTTTCTCAGGGAGACGTGAAGTTTTTTTTATCAGCCACTGATGTGGTGGAATCCTCGTGTTTTTCCTGGGCGAAATCCGCTCCTCTTTTCTCAGCTTGCTGCCTCTGGCTCTTTAGAGTTAACAAAGGTCTTTTTGTATCACCTTTGCAGGGGCTTTTTTTTTTTTATACAACCTTATGTCCTTTACTCTTTATTTCTAACACCAGACTCCTTTTTAACATCACCCCGTGACTCAGATCAGCTCCCCATCCTTAACCTGTGGTTTTACTCTCTCTAGTTATTTTTGGATACCTTTTATCTTCCCCCCCTTAATGTTCTGCCTTTGTGCAACAAAGCTTGTTATACTTTTTTTTTTATATCCCAATACCTGTTTTTTTTTTTTTTCATTTTATTCTCTTTCAAGTATGTCAAACTGCTTCTATATGTCCAAATCAAATGATCCGTGATTATTCAGCCGATCCACTGGGTGCTTTTCGCACTAAGAATAGCAATGACACACATTCCCAATTCTTTTCCTGATAATAAGGCATGCATGTTAAGCATTTCCCCTTGTAGCTGATTGGCCGGGCTCTGCTGACATTCATGTGCTCACTATCCAGGTCACTGAGCTTGGAGTGTGGGTGATGTTGGAATCGTGCTCCCATGAGGACACTGTAGTATAAGCACAGATTGTAGTAAGATGGTGAGCCATGTCAGTGAAAATGTTTCTGTTCACTCTCCTCCAAAGTTTTTCTCCCTGTTACAGAGTTATGTAAATTCTTTCCACATGAGATTAACTCAAAGAGATGATGTAGTCCTACTTAAAGCAGGGCCCGTTAATCCTGTTCATATCTGCTCACTTTTCTTATCCGTCTGCCACAGCATAGAAAAAAAGATGTAATTCACAACTTAAACAGGTCTTGTCTTGCTAAGCACGCATTTTGTTTTTTATTGATTAAATAGGAAACAGAACAACATAGATGAGATTATTCACAGAGATATTGTTCTCATCCGAGTATAAGTAGGATAAGGATGTGCCAGTGTTCGAGCTGGAGATCTCGTCTCAATCGTTCACATTGCCATTCATAATGGCCGCTGTCCATTTCACAGGAAGGCGTTATTTCCATTCCCCCATTTAAAAGCAGTCTGTCCATTAGTTCACAGTGAGATCTGATCATGTTACATATGAGCAGGCAGACAAACAGGCGCTGTACAGTTCAACATCTTGTGCAAAAGTTAATGGCACGTTTTTTTTTTCTGCTACATATATCCAGAGATAGATGTGGAATGTAAATTTGGTTGTTTTGCATTTAATTTAGAGAGCTCCTGCGGTTCGTCTTCTCACTTAAATAAAAACGTAAAGGGACTTGTTGTTATCAAAGAGACTTCCTGGAAAGAAAGACAAAAAGATTTGGCGAGTCCTACAAAAAGTTGGGAGTAACAAAAGTTAAAAGTATTGTAGAAAAGATTGGACACATTTTGAGAGTCTGTAGGAAAAGCACCCTTCAAAAGGCACTCTTCCAAGTTTTGTGAGTGTGTGTGTGTGTGTGTGTTCCCAGAAGACCATTTTTTTCTTGCGCGTCCTTTTGTTACCAAAGCTGCTGCTGTGTTTTCAGGTGTGACCCGAAAAAACCTTTCCTGAGTGCATGTCCAATTTGCTCAGCTTCAGCTCCCCGTGGTGATGTTTTGTGCTTGAGTGCTGTCCGGCTGCTTGTCCCGTTACTGCTGCTTGAGGTGTAGTGAAGCCAAGAGATGACAGAAAGACAAGCCAAGAAGTACAAATTAGTTTAAAAAGTGTGGCTGTGTAGATGTGTGGGCAAAAAGATGCAGTCAAAGCCAATGATGGTCCAGTCCGTTGTTTTTATTTTCTTGTCTGGGCGCTGCCGCCTGAAGCTGCAGGTTTATTACCAGCCCTGCGGACAGGGACCTTGGACACCGGTATCTTGGTGCGTGGTGTTTCTTTAGCTTGAGGGATTTGTGAGGTGCTGTGCTTCACAGGGATCTTTGAGTCACGCGGTAAACTGGTGAGGACTTTCTGCTGCTGACTCTCCTCCTGGCTGTGTTTTGAGGTGGGCACCTCAGACTCTCTGATTTTATCTCTGCTTCCCACATCATGGGAGTTGAAATTTGGCCTCTCTTCTTCCAGCACAGGAGTCGGTGGGTCTCTGTTAGTCTCATCATCCCCGTGTTGACTGTCCCGCACAGGTATCTTGCCTGCTCTGCCCCCTCCTACTACAGGTATTTTGCTAAGTCCCGATGCCTTCACTTGCGGTGTCCTCTTCTCTCTCGGGGTTTCCCGTAAGCTCGATTCATTATGCTGTTGTTCTGTTTTGTCTGGCAGAGTCTGAGAACTCTGGGCATCTTTGCTACTTGGACTAGACAGCTTCCCTTCCATTGATGCCTGTTCACTTCCTCTCATCTCACTCTGCCGGGATGAAGTAGGAAAAGAAAGAGAAAAAGAGACAGGGCATGGGACAGGGGTGGGGGTAGAAGGGGCTTTAGATTGTGAAACTTGAATCTGAGCAGAAGCAGGAGCATCTTTGGATACAGAAATTGGGATGTGTGCCGGGGGAGGAGGACCAGTATGTACAGAAACTGGGATCTTAGCAGGGGCAGGGGTGTCTTTAGATATAGAAACGGGGATAAAAGCGGTAGCAGGATGGTCTCTGATTACAGGAACTGGGATCTGAGCAGGAACAGGAGCATCTTTCGATAGCGATACTGGGATTTGAACCTGGGCAGGAGGGGCTTTGGATTGCAAAACTTGAGCGGGAAAAGGTGCAGAAAGATCTTTTGATACAGACACAGGTATCTGAGCAGCTGAAGGAGGGTCCTTAGATTGTGGAATTTGCATTGGAGCAGGAGCAGGTGGATCTCTAGATCTTGTGTTTAGGCTAGGGGCAGAAGGACCTTTAGATTCAGGGCCAGATGCAGGAGGTGTTGGGGATGGTATGGAAACATCAGCATGAGTGATAGGGGCAGAAGTCTGTGTTGGAGCTGGCATTGTCTTATCTACAGAGACTGGTGCAGGAGGAGGTTTATAGGCAGGAGGGATTTTGTCAAAAGAGGTTAAAGAAGGGGTTGGGATGGATGCAGGGCAGTGTTGGGATTTAGCGATGGAATTAAAGGTAGAGGAAACATCTGGGACAGTAGCAAGGGACTGAGTCCTGTTTAGGTCCAATGGGCTAGATCTGAGTTGGGGCGTTGAAAGGGCAGCAGATGCTGAGCTTGAGGTTGCAGTTGATGTGGGAGCTGTTGTCATCTTGGAGGTAATACCAGGTGCAGGAGAGGGGGGTTTTGTTGTAACAGTACAGGCCAGAGATTCTGTCGCTGGGGCTTTCGATTCTGCTGTAACTGAACTAAGGAAAGGTTTGTAGGGAGATGAGGTTTGCAGGTTCAAACCCCCAGCTGAATCAAATTTGGGAGGTGGTGGATGTTGGGTAAAAGAAACAGGGGTTGGAGGGCTATGGGTTACTGGAGGTTTAAATGGGGCAGGAGTTGCTACAGGGCTGGGTTTACTTACTGGAGCAGTAACTTCAGGTGGCACTACGCGCTCTGAAGCCACTTTGCTACTCGTAGAGGTAAGACTCGGACTGGCTGAGGGAGCCTTGACTACAGTAGCCGGGGTGTTTGAAGGAGCTGCGGCTGCAGTAGAAGTGGGGCCCAGGGTGGATTTAGTTATCATTGAAGGGGAAGACATTTTTGGCGCTGAGAAGCTTGTTAGCGTTACAGGGGTAATGCTAGTAGAAAGTCCAGAGACTTTGACTGAGTGGGTCGTCAAAGTGGAAGATTTGGTCAACGTTGTGATGATGGTGCTGGGCTTGGCAACGGGAGAAGAAGTTGTCGATGTCTTTGACAGAGGAGTAAAGGGTTGGGTTGAAGCTACAGGAGAGGGTTTTGCCCATTCGGCGGTGCTTACAAAGGTAGAAGTCAGCGGAGATGTGATGGATGGTTTGGAGAAGAGAGATGTGGATGATGGCGTGACTTCAGTCACCACATCACTGATGGCAATGCTGGCTTTTCCCCACTCTGCCTCCACATCAGCCATGATATCACCCCCCGAGATGGAGTCAAAGGTCAGGAGAGAGGAGATGTCTGCCAGCAAGGAGCTCAGACTGCTATCACCGGGTACCAAGGGGGGTTCAGATTTGGGAAAAGGCGGCACATGCTCATTAGTACTACTCACATTGCCTGTTGTCACCTGGGGAGTAACGGTGTCTGACGGGCTTGTGGCTGAACTGTCCTGTGTTGTTAAACTCTTGATGGGTTCATAGCTCTCAGTGTCTGGGCTGCCGAGAGAGCGTTGTTGGGATTTGGGGGTGAGGGTCAAGTCCTCTTTGATGATTTCCACACTGTTTGCGCGGGACGACATAAGCAGTGGGCTCGGAGGGGCTTCCTCCTTTTCCTCTTTAGCATTTGATCGGAATTTAACATTGCCAAAGAGACCCTTTAACCCTCGACGCTGCCGACCCACCGGCTGGGACACAGTGTGAGCTCGGCGGTCCCCAACTCCTCTTCGGCCACCCCTCAGTAAGGACAGGAAGCTGAGGGACTTGGCAGAGCTTGCTGAAGAAATTGAGGTGCGAGCTGGGGCGGCAGCCAGAACGCCATCTTCACTGAGCGGCTCCTCCTCCGCCTGCTCTCTCTCTCCTTGAATCACCTCATGTCCCTTTTCCTTGTCTGAATCCGGCTCTGAATCTGGTGCAGATTCTGATAATCCTTCCAGGCTTTTGCCCATTTTAAGAGGCGACTTGTTGTTTCCATCCCCTTTGTTACGGATAGAAAAGATGTTACCTGGCTTGCGTTTGCCAAACAGCTTGAATCCTTTTCTGATTTTTCCACTCGACTGGGTCTCACAAGGCGGGGGTTCCGTGTTTTCTGTTTGTACATCCATCTTCTTTCTCTTTCAACCGTTCTCTGTATCCTCCTATGTCTTGCAGTTATTAATCCCAAACCAGTGGTGTGAGCATTGATATCCAGTCCGAATCTGTATCTCCGTCTGAAGCCTCGCTCTACCTCTGATTCTCTCAACGTGTTTCTTAATCGTCTGCACGTATCCCTCCCTCTTTCTATCTCTCCCATCCAGCTCTTTCTCCTCTATTTCTCCCTTCAAAGCCCCTCCCCTTTGCCTCATTTTTGTCTGGCTGCTCTCCACGGTTGCCATAGCAACAGAGGATCTAAGCAGCTTTCGTCAGCAGTGCAGAGCCAGGGGCGTTCATCAACTAACCCTGAACGCAGCTTTCTCCTCCTCTCTGTCTGATGACTCTGTTTACATAAACAGCAGCGACAAATACTCCATTAATAGAGCGAGATTGTGAGTTCTGAATGAACGTGTCTTATATAACCATCTCATCCACATCAATGCTTTGTACCTTTATATGCAGCTTAATAATCTTTTGATAGAAGTAACTCTTCTTTTGGGTCTAAATAAATATATTTTCATTTTAAATGTGTCGCAGCAACTTGCTAGGATTCTTAGCAGTCTATTAAAAATGTATAACATTTAATCAAGTTACAATTTGAATAGAAGTTGTGTTGGTTAACTGCAACAATTTCATGAATCACGCACAAGTTTATGAGCCAATTTTCAAATTGACTTAACAGCTATGTTAACTATTTTCTCTCAGTACTTATCCACTTTGGAGAAAATTGCTTTAGAGGCGTATTTCTACAACTTTTAGAGAGCATAAAAAGACAAGAAAATGCGATGAATGCTGTGAAGTGTGAATGCTTATAGTGCCACCATAAAATCAAATTAAAGCGACCAAGGCCTTGACCTTTTGAACATCGTCCCGGAGTCCTGAAGACAATGAAGCCATTGAGAATGATTGCACAATTATACATGCGTGAATGGATCCAATTTTAAAGGGAGGGGAAATTGACATGATCACTTTTATTGCCTGGTTTTGTCTGTATTATGTCTTACCTTTTTGTGATTGTATTTTTTAGGAAGTGAAGCATTTAGTTAAAGCTGACATGTTTTTTTGAAAAATAAATCCCTTGACATGACCCTCTTATGACACCGTATTCAAGCCATTACTTATTTTACACTTTTTAAAGAAAATTGGCTTCACTTTAGGGGAGATGTCATGTTGTCCATTCTTTTATACAGTGTATGCTATAGAAGAAAACAACAACATGAGGAATCTTTTTTGATAGTTGTTAACATAATGATCACATGAGAAGTCTGAATTAAGTTAGGTGGTCATGAGTATCTAAAAGTAGGTATTCACAAACATCTCTTGGTGGTATCAGTTCATGAATATGTTTGATCACTTGGCAGAACCAGTCATAAAAAGCCCTATTCCGATTTTTGTAAAGAGGTTTAATAGAAGAAATATGAATAACTCTATGCATACCTTATAGTAGTAACCAAAACTCTTGGTTTTGTTGCATTTTCTTGTAAAATTAAAAATTTTAGTCAGGTTTATAAAAAAAAGAGAGCATTATACCAGTTGCCAATATTACACAATGGCCCCTGTAAAACCTATGGATCATAAATAAGTCAACATTTTTATATCCCTTTTATAAAACAGTAATGTGAGCATAGGTTTGCATCTAAGTTCTGTATTGAAGAATCGTTGAAATAATAACAACGTTTATGTATGGTTTGTGGGGATGGAACAAGTATGGCCTCTAGTGGTAGCTGAAGAAACAACATGTGACTGTAGACGGCTGTAAAATGTAAAACAAGTCTTAAAATAAAGCTGCTGTCTCATCTGCATGTGTTCCCTGTCCCAAATAAGTCTGAGTAAGTGGGTCAGTAATCTTTGAACAAATCTGGATGTTTTCCTGGGCCGTTTTAAGACACACTGGCTCACAGTTGTTGAGGACACAATATAATATGTCTAAATATATCACTCCAATGTTTCTCCTAGTATTTTCACAGAGCAAAGGATAACATGAGATTGAAACAGAATTCAAAATGTGCAGTGCTTTAAATTCCTCCTTACACATTCACATTAAAGGAGTAGATCATTTTTATTAAATGTACATTAAGTGCTTGTATCAGCACCTAAAGTAAGTGTAATCTGGGCTCTGTAATGAATACATTATTACATAAACAACTGAATACTGGCTCAGAAGTTACCACCCACTATCTTACAAATAAAAAACGACATCAGATGTAATAGGTCTCACTACAACTTTAATTCTCTCACACACAAAACATGCACAGGCACACACATAAACACAAATAAATAGATGTTATTATTTTATATGCTCTATGAGGAGTTTAAAATAGAAGAAAAAAATAGAAGTTCACTATTTATTCCAAAGGTCACCAACATCTCAACTCCAAAATCTGAAATCTTTGGTTCGTTTGTAAAAGTTTTAATGTATCAGACCTTACTTTTTCTACCTTCACTTCCATACAATGCAAGCAAACAAAATCGAATTTGTAAAGTAGTAAAAAAAAAGTAAAGTAAAAAAAAAAAAAAACACATCTTTTCCTCAATAAGAGTTGCTCTTGATAACCTGAACACCCAACAATACTCAGTGGGACTTTTTTTGAAGGGGGTTATCACTTTGGTGTTCAGTTATTTGTTTTGCATGTTTTCTTCTCTAACATTTGTTTAAATGAGAAAATGTAAAAAAAAAAATGTAAAAAAAAATGGCTATGACATTAATATTTGGTGATCTTTCAGGCATGATGATATGATACATCTTTAAGGAGCAGTGTCAACTTCAGCTCTTCCACTGTCTCTTGTTTTAGACGTCATGCTCCACCAGAGCAGCCTGCAGGGACACTTGACCGTTGAGGTGGTTGTCATGTGCTTCAGGAGGAAGTCTGTCATATGTGCGACGGTACAAAAATCGACAGACAAGGGTGATGATGAACATCTCCATGATCACCAACTGCTGACTCAGCACTGCCGGGACAGTGACAGACAGGGAGAGAGAGAGTAAATCAGAGTTTCAGATTATACCTTACATTACAAAAGCAGATGCAGATACTTGCTGAAATGTTTCTTACATGATCCACGAGCTATTGAAGAGAAAGGAGGAGCACAAGCGATGGTTCCATCCAAGGCCAGGATGTTAATGATTGATGTCTGCAGCTGACTCAACACAAGTACTAACTGAGGAGAAAACCAAAACTTTGTTATGTACTGTACTGTATAGATGGTGTAATCGCAGTTAAATATTTATTGTAACTATCAACAGGTCCTTGAAACATAATTCGGCACTACGGGGACCAAACATAAAATCCTTGATTATGATTGGCTATTTGCATTGTCAAAGGCGGGACTTGTGTTAAAATCATAGAGGGTAGATGAATCCTACAAACAACCTGTCGCCCTGAATAAGTCAGTGTCACACCTGGGCCATCCCAGTCAAAAGAGTCTGGGTCCATCATAGTTTTCAGTTCAAAGAAAGGATATTAGGACACCAAACAAATGCAACTATAGCTGATAGGACTGCTATTGAAAATCCAGGTCCAAATGGAAATCCAAAGGATTTTTTGGGAATTTAAGATACTCTTAAAGGATAAAACCAACAACATGTTGATAATTATACAATTGTGATAAAGTGTCAGTTTTCACCAAGCCAGGCGAAGAAATGCAGAAATGTGCATGCACTGTAGTACACATATTGTAATGTTTATGCTGACTCACTTGGTACATGGCGTACTTGGGTACAATGTTGAGGCTGAGTAGAAAGCTGTTTGAGTTCATGAAGACAATGGCAACAGGCCACAAGGAGATGATGGTGAGTACACCAATGAATGGGTTAATCCAAATAGCTGTACCAGTGATCTCTAGCTGAAAATCAAGCAAAGAACAATTTCAATTTGAAGTCCTGTTGATTTATGATTGCATCATAGTGAAAGCATTTCAAATACTTACATCAGAGAGATCAAAGTTGCCGTTGGTCCACAAAACCACAGAGACGACAGAGAGCACCGTCTTAAGAATGGCATACTGAAGGGCACCCACCTTCAGCCAGAATAACAATCGCCTGAGTAACCCAAGTACAAAGAAAGGTTCACATTATAAATGAAAACATGCAGTCATTAAAGGAGAGTATTGGTATTACAACTATGTCAGAGCAGGACTAATTTCCCATAAAAATACTTTTCTGTAAGCAAGTTACTAGAATCAAAACAGTCCCAGAATGCACCTCTATGGATAAGTCATATGTACCGTGTCATGGGCACGCGGGGTAAACAGGCGCAGCAGCAGCAGCAGGGTCCAGTGTTGACCCTTACAGTTTTACCCGAAAACCTCTCCAGGAACATATTGGTTCCCCCCAACTCCTCGATCATCAGAACCAACACCTTATAGACCACCACTGCAAAATAACTATAGAGAAAAGAGAATTCATTTTTGTTAATACTATAATGATAAGAAGGTTATATTGTTTCTGAGAGAGACAAATTACATTTTTATAAATCCAATTCTGTCTGACATATAGAAACACCTTCTCTTTACACGTGACAGTTAATCAAAGCTAGCTGCCCTTGTTAATGGATTTTGACCTAGCTGTTAAAAACCCTGCACTGTATGTACTATATGTACTGCATGTGGCAAAATCCTATAAAAACCATATGAAGACACTTTTGTCCCTCCTTTATGTGACTCATCGAGTGGTTAACCCATGCACTGATCGTCGAGATGATGATCAGTCAAAGCCACAAGTTTAAAATTTGTATAGCTTGTGTGTGCTTGGCAGCCTAGCTGTTTTAGAGTCAAATGTGGAAAGTACAATTTATGAAGCTACAGTATATGGCAAGAGATATATAATAAAGGTACACATTAATTCTTATTCTTTCTGATTCTGATTCTGATTATAACCTTGAAGCAGAGATAACAGAGGTGGTGAGTTCAACGTTAAGTAGAACACAGCTACTGGTCACAGCTTTTAGATAAGAGATAGTGTTAGTTTGTGTTGGTTAAAGTTAGAACAGAAAGATAAGAGATAATATATGGAGAAACCAGTTTAAGTTTTGTCTATGGCTCTTCAAAATACTCCTATCAAAAAAGGGGATGCCACAGGGGTCTATGTTTGGACCATTGCTGCTTAAGTATATACAATAATAACAAAATATAAATAACATAAATATTTCAAATCAATACCTAAAGGATATATTTTTTGTTGATAATATAGTTTGATATTCCCCAAAACCCATCAGAGATTTAGTTTGCATGTAACATCACATCAAGTGAGGCAAGTGACAGTACAACGACTGGCAAAAAACATTTGCAGGAAATATACACAGTCAAATAATTTTTGCTGATTATCCATCACCATATAATATGGAAAGAAACCCTTGTTTATTTTTTGGAAATATGAAAGAAAGTAAAGCCTGTTTCATATTTAGAAGTAGATGAAAGAGTATTTACCAGTTAGATGTCATGTCTGTGATCATGACTGCCCTTGGGATCCACATCCCAAAACAAGACATGGTGGCAATGACCTGTAAGATAGAAACACAAAAGGTGTAAGAAAAAACACTCAACATTACAGATTCACCAGATTCATGTTTATAGTATGTCATGTTCCCGTTTCACAGTGGGCCTCAAGCAAATGTTTTTTTATAACTTACTTTGCAATTCAAATTGATTCACAACGATTTAATTTGTATTTGCTTAAGAAATAAGGAACATTTTATTTCATCAAAATATGACTGAATACTTACTGGTGCTGCACCAGTCACCCAAATGATGGTGGTCTTTTTGGGGTAAGGCATGTGATTATAGATAAAGACGCACTGCTCCAAGTACAGCACCAAAGAGACGCAGGACATGAAGGTGAGCATGCAGTACAGGAAAAATTCAAACCCGTCCATTCCTGAAGAAATCATTCAAAGCAGAAAGGGGTAGGATTATTTCATAGTTATGTACACCAGTTAAGTAGAATACACTCTATATGTTATGCAGCACATAATAGATTTTACTTTGGTTAACAGATATATATATATATAAAAAAAGATTTATAAATACTGTGTCCTAAATGTTGATTCTACCAATACTGTGGATATCACAATGCAAGTTTTCCTTTGTTAAGTTTTGTCTATGGCTCTTCAAAATACTCCTATCAAAAAAGGGGATGCCACAGGGGTCTATGTTTGGACCATTGTTGCTTAAGTATATACAATAATAACACAATATAAATAACATAAATATTTCAAATCAATACCTAAAGGATATATTTTTTGTTGATAATATAGTTTGATATTCCCCAAAACCCATCAGATCAGTTTTAGGATGCTTTTTAATTATCTGTCCTTAAGGCTCGTACAAGGTTCTTTAAATTTTTTAAAAATACTGTAAACTCAAAACTCACAGCAGAGATTCACACAACTATGGGTTAATATTTAATGTCTCGAGTTTTTCCAGGTTAAGGAGGAATCATTATCAGCAAGCAGGATGTGGTAATGAGAGTCACTTACCCTTTATCACGTCGATGGCCAGCGGTGGCTCCTGTAAACAAGCCGGATCAATAGTGGTGTTTAGGGCTTCCTCCATGGTGTCCAGAGATTCCTCTTGATGTATGTTACTATAAACTAAGGTTTAAAAAGACTTGAACCTTCTCTTGTTACATTTACCAAGGTCTACTTTAAGACTGTTGTTGTCCCTTTACTTGGCAGTGTCAGCCGTGGACTCCAGTTGTAGATTGACGAGCCGGTGTACTCACCCTTTTGGTGACTTTTAAGGAGTGAAAGTTGGAGGAGTGAAAGTTGGAGGAGGTTCAGCGCTCAGAAGTTTATGTGAACTGTTCCATAGTTTACTGTTGTTCATTCATTCACAGAGTCGCAGTAATTAAAATAACACAACGGTCAGGGTTTAAGTTAAAATGTGAGACCTGTGAAGAATGTCTTGACAGGTGAACTTTGGCAGGGTGTGTAGTTTCCTTCTCAGTAACGATAAAAGGCATTAAAGATAAAGAAAACCTCTTCAAGGTCAAGTCATGCGTAATGTGTTGTCATGATGTTAAATTAATCGTAATGTTATCAGAATGGCTGTTTTTATGAAGCAAAACATAAACAATGAACATGGTTAGTCTTTAGTTTTTTATTACATACATGTAAAAAAAAATCAACAAAATTAATTTGTCTTACTTAACAAAATACTACAGATTTCTTTGAAGAACGGTCATATGGCACACTACATGCCTCCTTCCTCTCAGGGGAGGTGTGATGGTTTTCTCTGCTCTGAGAGTGTCAAAATAAGTGTTGGCATTTTTAACTTCATGACTTAAATCATGACTGGACAGTTTATACCAAGAAAATTCAAACTGATCTAAATTTGTAACATCATATTAAAACACGGTTAGTAAGTTGAACTGCTGGACTTAACCTGACGGAGAGTATTACCACCATGTGGTTTTCTTTCTTGTCTACGTTTTCCTCTATTAGGGCTATAATGTGAATTTAATTAAATTTGACCAGTCATAGGGATGCAGCATTCAGATTGTCTGGACACTTCTTAGGTGAAATAAAAACAAATATGCTTGCTGTGCGGCGCCTTTAACACTATAAGTAATCAACACAGACTCAGGTTTATTGTCAAGTAGGCTTACACACATGGAGTATATCCTGGTCTTATTGGTCCATTAGGATACATGTAAAAATATATATAAAGGAAAATAAAAGCCAAAGTAAATAAACACTGTGAATAAACATAATAAAGTATACAACCTTGTAAATAGAATTGTAAAAAAATACTACATATAGGCCTATATATACAATATTTTCTTTTGGGTATTAGAAAATCCTGGATTATCATGAAAAAAAAACACAAAAAAGGGTTCACAGGGTTTCTAAAGTTAAGTGTTGAGGCTTTATCTGTTGCATTGGTATGAACAGGTGATTGACACTCAGGTCATTCACCTTTTCCTTCAAGTTCTGTTCCCCCGCTAACCATGTTCAGTCAAACGTCTGAGTGTGTCAGCTTTAATGATCTTGTAAAAATGAGGTGAGCTTGTGAGTCTTGTGTCACAACTATCCCAACGACTTCCGTGAGATACACGCGCTGTTGGAGTTGTAAATTACCAGCACATGCACAGTATTTAAACCATTTCCTAAAACTGCTTAAATGTTTAATGTCATGATGGGAGAAATAAACTTTCCATTTTGAATAGTTATGTATCATTTTGACCACTTCATATTTAAGTATACACCTCATTACTCTGAGATTGTGTTTAGGCGCTGAAAACATTTCTTAGCTTTAAGTTAATCACTGACATCGGCATGGTAACAAGCAGCATTGATCATTTTTTCACATCATTATATACACCACTTAAAATGCTGACGTTGATAATGTGCATCTCTTCCTAAATATTACTGACAAATGATGAGATGATCATACTATACCTGTACTGCATTATATGATACCATATTGTGTTAATGTTTTAACAAATGATATACTGCATTATAGTTCTCTCATAATTCATACTTTCAGACTTGCAAACTGCACTTCCCACCTTACTCCTGTCATATTTTATCTATATAGTTTCCATTTTTATTTATGATTACCTTTGTGTTATAGACCTTTAAATGACCTTACTTTTCCCCCTTTCTTATTATCTTATTTAGGTCCTTAGACTGCTGTACACATTAATTACTGTGAGGGACGCATATATCCACACAACTGATGCTAATAAGTAATATTAATAAAATTGAATTACCCTTTAATGTACAGAAATGAAGCTGTGATACGCTTCTGGTTTTTCTTTTGTGTCATTAGTATTTCAGAGAGAGGACTTTTAGAGAAAGCGGTTTTATCAGTGGTACACACTGTCCATCTCAGGTTAAGGCTCGAGAACACAGAACACCTTTCAGAGTTATCTATTGACAGTTTTATTGCACGTACCCTGCACGTTTTTAGTCCAGCTTGTAAACACATTTGAGGAATGACCTGGAAAAAAGAAATAGACAGAACACAAATCCTTGGTATTAACACTCCACATAGTTTAATTTAAAAATAAATACATACAGTGGCAAAGAATGATTATGAAAGAGGACAAACATGAGCATCTTTAACTTAAAAAAACAGAATACAATCAAATAAATAAGACAAGCTATTACAACAAATCAACAAAGAGGCAATACAAATAGTTAAAAAGATTTAAATTACACATAATGGCAATCTCGTTGATTTTTACACTTCATTATACAAGATCTATACATTTAAGAATTAAATAAATGGAATAATATTTGAAACTAAAAGCAGTTAAACTGCATTTTGGTCCTTACATTTTAAGCTTTTATCAGTTTCATTTTCAACCATAGTATAAAATGTAAGATGTAAAAAATAAAAATATTTTAAATGTAAACAGAAAGACCTTGAAATAATTCTAATCATGTAAACTGTGAACTACATGAGACAATGTGATAATTGACTAATAACTGCAATGTGCTTGACTTCAGAGTGATCAAAAGCACTCTGTGGACGGAGTTGAAATGTGATTTTGAATGAATTATCTTTTGAGTTGGCTTTAGGGGCTTCTGCTGCTCCACTTTAAACATGGTAAAAGTTATTAGTGCTTGATTAATACTGACAAAGGATGATTCTGTAGAAGAAATGTTTAAGGTGGTTATTCCATGTAGGCAGACACAGACAATGGAGTTACACATTGGCTCCAGGAATAAAAGCAGTCCTTGACATTATTTGAACGTCTTTGGCTAAAATCAAAGACAAAAGTCACCTCTGCTTCAGACTGGTGCAGTCTAAGAGGTTGCAGTACAGTCTCTGATGTGTTTTTGTGGTGCTAGTTTAAAGCACACTTGATAAAAAAAAAAAAAACGATCCATTTAATGTAAAAACAAAGATGATTAGGTTGCACTCAGAAAACTCAAAATGAGGGTGGAGGACGGCTCCTGTCCAGCTGCTGATGCTCCTGGTTTAAGGCTACGTCGTTTGCGAGCTCTTTGCTGAGATCCCGGTGACCTGCAACAACAACCATTGAAGGCAGGGTTAGTCATTCTAAGAAAATTAGTGATCAATGATTTTGAAAGAATCATTCCCTCAGTGCTCCGTCAAAAGCCACGCCCCTCACTGACATGCACGAGCGCCGTTGCTCCAGAAGCGGACCTCAGCTCAACGCTTTCATTTAGTAGAAACTACGTCGCCTTATGTCTCATTCAGCGGTAAGTAAACACTAAACTATATTATAATACATGTATTTAAAATAAACTTGACTATTTTACTAACCCCCATTTCAACCAAAATCTTTAAAAAAAAAATGTATCTGGAGAAAATTACCAACCCTGCCTTCAAACAACAGGTAAAAACAGGAGGAGGTCTAACCACCAAACCTCTACAGTATTCAACTGATATGTGTACACACACCTGCTATGGATCGCTCTCCATCGTCACAGCGACTAACTGGCCTCCGTCTGAAAAAGAAGAGAGGACACGAGAGAGGAGAAAGGAGCCGGATTAGGTTTTATTTTAAACAAAATAAACTATTATAATCTTATAATAAGATAAAAATGTGACTAAAGGTATAAACAACATACTAATTTTGTCTTTGTTGTCATCCGCCGTGTGTTGCATGTTGTTGCCAAGCACGGAGGGTTTGGTCTCCCCGTCAACCGTGCTGTGGTTGAAGTCACATTAAAGATTATTAGTTAACAGAAAGTGTATGTTGACAGGTTAATGTTTTAAAAAGGTAAGCTATAGACAGTACTAGCCTTTTGCCATTCTGCTGCAGAACACTGTTAGCTCGTTCAGGATCAATGTGTACCAATCTGGTAACAAAGGAATTTCCATCTCCTAGACTAAGGAGACATGAGAAATAGTCAGTATATGTTGGATTCTTCCTAAGCTGTGATGTCAGGGCTTCTTTTTTCATCTTAATATCTTTACTCCATTAAAATAGCTTCACCTCTAACAATAGATATGAATAATGTAGAGCTAATCTGCCTCAATCACAGTGTAGACATGTAACTGTCAGTGCTTTTAGGATGTATCCTTCTGTTGTCCAGTTGATTGATAGCTGCTTTTACTTCCAGTCAGTGTACACTGACCTTGAGAAAACTGGAAATATCCAGTATTTTGCTTGGTCTCCAAACACCTCGGCTCCATTTCTTCGAAAGCCCAGAGAAAACCCGTTCTTGTCCGGACCGTTTGTAAAGACAGGAGCCCTGAAAGCCTCTGAAAGTAGATAGAGAAATGATGTGATGTGTGTATGCCATTGATGTCCTGTGTGAAGCACTTTGAATCGCCTTGATGCTGAAATATTAATCAACTTGCCGTGCCTGGAAATGACTTTTAAAAAGGATGTAACACGGAGCTAAATTGAGATAAATATTCATCAGTAGCTACCTATAGTCGTCCTGTTCTTCCCCACAAGCCACAGATGGTAACTGAAAAGTGACAGGATGCTGATAAAGAACATGGCCGCCACAAAGAACAGAAACAAGATGTGGAATTTGGCATGCGTGTCCGGCAGCTTTTTCTGCAGACAGAAAAGAAAAATGTTTGCCTTGATTATCAAGTCAAGTAAAGCCATCATTGTTTAAAAACTGACAAAAATACAAAATTTTTATAGGTTAGCATTTGAGTCCTCTGGTGCTGAACAGGCAGTTTCCATCAGGTTTTCTTCTGTTGCCTTATTTGTTGTTATTTCTGTATTCTTATAAATGTTGTTTCTTTCAGTCAAATGAAAGAGTTCAACATTTTATTGGTCTTTTTTAATCTTAAGCACAAACTGACACCTTTGTATTAGCCTTTTGCTATGACCCACTGTACTCTGTCACTGCAGGACCAAGTGACAGGAGCCGTTGTGTTATTCAAATCAGTGCGCTGAAGAGACAGCTGTACACAGCTGGATATCTTGTGATTCAATCATCAGATGCTGATCACATGCTGACAGCACTTTATCATTGGAATTAAGTTTATAAATAAATATTGGTGTTATAGCGAAGACATAAGAAATGTATTTCACTCCAAAATGGTTATTTCTAAAAAGTAGAGCAAATAAAATGATCTTGTGATTACAATGGAAAGACAGTAACCACATTTAAAACATGACCACAGAGGTATTAACATTTAAAATGAAAGTTTCTGTACTTACAGTCCAGAATTTGAGGAAATACTGGATGACTGTCGCACAAATAACTCCACAGTAGAGCGAGGCGTAGGCCAGGAACAAGACAAAATACTTGTAGTTTGAGAATCCGACACAGTTATTCACCCTGGAGGGAAACGCGACAGAAACAAGAGAGCGGAAGTGAAAGAAAACATTTAACTGTTAATTGTTGATGATTAAATAAAACAATGAACAAACGCTGTGTGAGATGACAGAAGCTTACCAGGGGCAGTGATGGTCCATCTTCAGAACACACCTTAAAAGGAGAAAAAGAAAAACCTTTATATGACCTATGGCTTATGTTCTGTTCAATGCATGAACACAGAAAAAACTCCATCTTTGAAAAGAAATGAATACTGTTTATTTTATTACTTCAGAAAAAGAAAAAAAAAGTGATATATTGTGAAAACACAACATGATTTTTTTTTTTTTTTTGTCAATCCTGTTTAAAACCACCATTGAAAAACCCCTGTACTGCACATTCTATTGGGTTAATTATCAATAACAACACATTAGCATTTAGCTCGTTTTTTTCTTGAGCTGATATGGCTCCTTTGAGGTGTGCATACTCAAAAATAAATCAATAAAACAGTGAGTACATCTTGAAACACTCACATCTCACAGGTTGAGCAGTGATGGCAGCGGTCCGGTTTGACGACCTGGCAGTGGTCACAGTATCTGATGGCTATTCAGAGAAAATGAAGCACAGTTAGTAAGACTGTGGATCTACTGCATCTTTTCTACAAAACAGAGCACTATATAAACGTCAGCAGCACGACAGTCTACGTAAGGCAGCAAATACTCCATCTAAAGAAGAGTGTATTCTTCATTTGTAACATTTTCCAAACTTTTCGCTTGATTGGTTCATTTTTCTTTTAAAGCCAGAATGTTACCATGAACCGTATATCTCTGACTGATTCTATAAGTCTGAGTGTACTGTCGAGGTCATGGTCGCTAGTGAGGAGGAAAGCCAGCTGTGGCCTGTGGAGTAAACAGCTGTACCCGGGTCCAATTAACCCTCCTGATAGAAGCAGATCTGTAAACACACGACAGGCGAGTCCGAGCCCTGATAGCGGGTAAATAACAGCTTTTACTCTCACAATCATTGGCTAATTTTTACTCCAAGGGATCAGCACTAAATCCCCACTGACTTTAACGTTTTATGTGTAATGTGTGAGTCAAGGAAACTGTAATGTTTGTTTACTAGGGCTAGAAGTAAGGGTTGGGATAAGGCCAAAGAGCGTTTTCTTCTATACACATTAAAACAGTGTTGCTTTTTCTTTTAAAGAGGAAGACACCGTGTAGCAACACATTTGTGCAATTCATATGCATTTCCTTGTTTGTGTTGATCGCGTGAGAGACAAACGAGAACTGCAGTACGAGGACAGTTATCCCTGTGACTCAGTTTGTTTTTTTTTAACAGATGACAGTGTGAAAATGGTAAAACAGTTTCAAAAAACGAACTGCTGCTCTATAGAAGTGTAAGCCAACCCCAGTTGCTGCCACGTTGTAAGCCTCACCTCCTCCTGCGGTGCGTGTGTACACGGGTAAATTCCTCGCCACTTTCTTCAGGATCTCCTGCTGCATCTCGGCGCGCTCCTCTCGCTCATACAGTTCCTTCTCTGCTCGGGGAAGACCAAACTGAAAAGAGCAGGGGGGGGGGGGGGGGGGGGGGGGAACGTAGTCAGAGAAGGCCGTGATGAATAATTTACTTTAAATCTAAATAGGACCATGATGCAAGGGCTTTTAAGGGTGAAATTAGAACTTTTATATGAACGTGTTTTTACAGGACCTATCATCTAAATATCTGAATAGGAAATGTTCAGAGAAGAGACTTACTGCTGTTGAGGGGCCGGCTGGTCTGGACCAGATAGTTTTCCAGTAGGACCATATAAACATGGTGAAGAAAATGTGAAAGATGACCAAATAGCTGACTGTTGACGAAAGACACAATTTATTTGGCGTTAACCGGCATTTCAACATCATCTTTTTCCAGGAAATGAAGTAACGTGTGCATTATTTGTGAAAAGAAACACTTACTTCGTTCTGCATTATTTGGGATTGTATCTACAAAAGAAATATATATATATATATATACATTAGAAATGAATAATTAGCGATGTCCTCAGAATACATTGAGTACACATCCCCCACCACCCACGCACGGACCACCCCTTTCTCGCACCATGTGGCAGCAGCCTGGCACGGCCAGCAGTGAGCAGCCCATAACAGAGAGCTTTGTTTAAGCAGCAGGGATGTCCCTGTCCCGACCACAGCCTGTAAGTTACACACATAACTTCAGTACAACTGCATGATTATAATAGTATCCTCAGCTCCGAGCTGCAACAAACTATAATAAAACACAGTGTGAGTGCAGAGCCACTGAGTGTCATGACACATACAACTAAATGTAAACATTAAACACATCAGGCAGAGCTACTTTCAGACCTGTTTCTTAAGATTTTCCAGTAAAATAAGATAATTATATCAAATCATATCCTCTCCTGATTCTGTCCACGGTTGTATACAAAAGACTTGATATACATTAGTCTCTTTATCTACGATCAATACAAATGTTACCATTTGATCAAATAAACTGAAGAGAATCATCTTCTCTAATCTAAAAACAGATATTCACATCATACATGTCTTTGAATTTCCATTGTTCAGCATAAGATGCTCTGATTGGTCGCTGGAGCCTCGAACAAAGGTTGATCCGTTTAAAAGATTTAAAAGTTCAAACCCCCTCGGTTATCTTTCCAATAAACAATGAATAGAATTAAATGCATCAAATGGTTAAATTACAGGCAAGCAATCCCTCCTGATTTTTTTTTTTTAGAGTTTTATAGGTGCCAATGAGGTTTTGTCCATAACTGCTCAAACAACTTAACAACTTAAGATGTACATTTCAAAGCATCACTGACTGTAAAAAGGTACAAAAATAAAATACAAGTAAGAAATATAGCAACCCTTTAAATGTATATTGTGTGAGCGTTATCAGCTTCATACTGTATAAAAGCTATTGGGACAAAAAGAAAGAAAACACTAAAAAAAAAAAAAAAAAAAAAAACACGAAAACTAACTAATCAAAGAAACGTGAAATCTTTCTGTAGGTCATAATTAAAATCATCTTAAAAACTGTTTTTCCATTCATTACCAACTACACTTTAGACAGAAAACAACATAGAAAGTTTGACTATTTACTGTGCCTACATTACAGTCCACTGGTTATGTCATCATATCTAATGTTAAATGATGCAGAACAACCATAATGAGAAAAGTTAATTATTTTTTTTAATTAATGACAAAGCAACCCAAAGACTACCTCTAATTATCCCATTGTGACTGAAAAAAGTTTTATAACAACACTACAGAAAGATTGCATGTTTGTCAGAGGTTTAATAAACAGAAATGAAAGTGTTATGGTGTAATGTTGTTTGTTTGCAGACTGGGGATGAATAGAAATCTCACTTCTGCCTTGTCAAAGTTGGCAACCCCGAAGCTGTCAACACTAGCACATATGCGCCCCCGAGATGGCGAAACACCTGCAAAAAAGAAAGTCTACTCACAGACACAGAGCTCCACCACGTAAGCGTAATAAGACCAGCCAACAACCAGGTTTATAAACAGGACAGGTATCCAGTTAAGAGCCCGTTTGCAGCACCTCAGTGCATGAGAGGGCGCCATCTTTAATCCGTGTGTGACATTAGCTGCGGGTGACGTCATGGCCATGGTTTTAAACAGCCGAGCCGGAGACGCGGGAGCATGCGCAGATGTGTTTGTAGCCCTCAGGCGTCCAGCTGGCAATGCGTCCCAGAGTTATTTAAATGCTCGGGGTGAAACATTGAACTTCTCAGATTGCTTTGTTTTGTCACTGGGTAAAACACGATGATAGAGCCTTGTTTTGAGTTCTTCAATACCCCCGAACCACTTTTATCACAAGTGAGACACCCTTGTTTTTTATTTGTGTGTTAACTTCTCGTTGTTAATGAACTATTAAATCCCATAATAGAAGTTCAGATAGAAGTAGGCTGAAGAGTTCATATAACTAAATTTATAGGCTATTTGGGAGAACATTTATTATGAAGTGTTTTAGAGAAGTAGAGTATCAATGTGTGCAGTTTAGAATAGAATAGATGTTTATTGCCATTTGCACAGGTACAGGACAGTACAGGTACATTGGAAATTACAAAAAAGTTAAAATTATATATAAAATAGAATAGCATTGTAAGAAAAAAAAGAGTAGAAAAAAGTACAAAAAAATAAATAAGTTGTATTAACAGCTAAGTAAATTAAAATAAACTGTACAGAAGTTATACACTGCATTAAAGCAAATATATAATACAAAAAAATAACAAGGGGAACACTGTACAATGAAATGAAAATATAAATATGTTTTCTTATTGCACTTATCATCTCTTATTGCATCTGAGGTTATTGCACACATATTTTTCACATTATATAATTGCACTGTTTTTTGTTTTTAAGGTTAATATTGCACACTTGTATTGCACTGTGAGGTGGTCAACTGTCCATTTAGTCTGTGAGGTGTGGGGGTGAAGTACTTCCTTCCCATCTTAATGTCCTGTGCTACAAGTCTCACGGCAGCAGGGAAAAAGCCGTTGTGGTAGCGGGCCTTGTGGGTGGAGATGCTCTCTGGCCTGTGATGTCGCAGGTTATAGCCCGAGTTCTTCCACCTTCAGTTTCAAGCTGAAAACAATTATCCTCTTGACCACTTGGGGGCAGAAAGACTTCAAATCATTCTAAAAAGTCAACATTTGATAGGTTACATGTGAGGTGAGTTTACTGGGTAATACACTGCCTGTCCAAAAAAAAAAGTCGCCACCTGGATTTAACTAAGCAAATAGGTAAGAGCCTCCCATTGGATAATAACTGCATTGGTGATTATCTTTCAGCTGGCAACAAGTTATTTAACCCCAACTGATGCAATGAGTAGCTTCTCATTTCTTAAACAACTATGTTGAAAGACCCATCCTGTGGTCGTGGGAAAGATGTTAGTCTGTAGTCTGTTTCATTTCATCCCGGCTTGACTACTGCAATTCTTTATATACTGGGATAAGCCAGTCGTCCCTGTCCCGTCTGCAGCTGGTCCAAAATGCTGCAGCAAGGCTGCTGACTGGAACCAAGAGGGAGCATATCAGTCCTGTCCTAGCGTCATTTCATTGGCTCCCAATAAGATTCAGAATCGATTTTAAGATTGTGTTGTTTGTTTTTAAAGCCCTGAATGGCCTGGCCCCCCTTTACATTACCGACCTCCTCAGGCCGTACACCTCATCAAGGCGCCTGAGATCATCAGACATGGGGCCTCCTGGCTGTTCCCCGCTCACGGCTCAAGCTAAAGGGAGATCGGGCCTTTTCAGTAAAAGCCCCTAAACTGTGGAACAGCCTCCCTCATTCAATCAGGTCTGCACCCTCTGTTGACTCTTTTAAGTCCCGTCTCAAGACATACTTTTATATTTTAGCATTTGTGTCCCCTGGTCCTGAATAGACCATTTCTTTCAGGTTTCTTTGTTGCTTTCTTTATTTTGTTGCTTTCTTTATATATTCTTTCTTTTTCTTTGTATGTATGTATACATATATATATTTCTCTCTTGTGGACGTTGTGATCTGAAGTTGTTTTTTCTTTTTTAATGTATTGTACAGCACTTTGGTCAGCTGTAGCTGTTTTTAAATGTGCTTTATAAATAAATTTGACTTGACTTGACTTGAGAAGGGTCAAATCACTGGCTTGCATCAAGCAGAGAAAACATCTAAGGAGATTGCAGAAAATACTAAAATTGGGTTAAAAACTGTCCAACACATTATTAAAAACTGGAAGGAAGATTTACCCTGTTCCAGAGTGATCAGGGTAAGAAGAGAGGCAGATGAAGTGACGCACCCATCATGCCTAGTGCCTACTGTACAAGCCTGTAGGGGGCAGTGCTATGATCTGGGGTTGCTGCAGTTGGTCAGGTTCAGCAACATTACGTGCCTGCTGACTACCTGAATATACTGAATGACCAGGTTATTCCATCAATGGATTTTTTCTTCCCTGATGGCACGGGCATATTCCAAGATGACAATGCCAGGATTCATCGGGCTCAAATTGTGAAAGAGTGGTTCAGAGTGCATGAGACATCATTTTCACACATGGATTCTTCCACCACAGAGTCCAGACCTTAACCCCATTGTAGAATCTTTGGGATGTGCTGGAGAAGACTTTGCGCAGTGGTCCGACTCTCCCATCGTCAATACAACTTATTGGTGACAAATTAATGCAACACTGGACGGAAATAAATCTTGTGACGTTGCAGAAGCTTATCGAAACAATGCCACAGCGAATGCGTGCCGTAATCAAAGCTAAAGGCGGTCCAACTAAATATTAGAGAGTGTGATCTTTTTTTTTTTTGTGGCGACTTTTTTTTTGGCCAGGCAGTGTATTATATTACCCACTAAAGTGGAATTTAAGGTGTGCACTTTAACGCACCAGCACAGGAATTCAATAATCCAATTAATGATGGTCATTAATAGGGGACAGTTTTGAAGGGCTCAGAGCACATTCTTGTCAACATGATCTTTCTATGGTCTCCTCCGACACTTGGCTATAACCCAAGTACACAAATATTTATTAGTGCATCCTGAGGTATAGGCCTATTAGTGGTTACAGCTATGTGTTTAGACTCTGGAGGACACCCATCTGAAAACAAATTGGAAGATGGTCACCCTACAGCTCATGTCTAACATGTAAACATTAATTATAGCCTTGGTGTTTCTAGTCACTTAATCTATGTGAGTCCTATGTTCTTTTGTTTAACCTCTGTTTTTACCACCTCCTCTGACTTCAGCTGCAAAATGTTTTGTCAACGGGTAGCAACTTTGTCGATTTTGGATATTCTAAGCTAAACACTGCTTACACTGGCTAAAAAGCTCTATGAAGCATAGGAGCAGGAGTGTTCTGCATTTTGCTGCTCAACATCCTTAAAAAAGTAACACATTACAAGACAAACATTTGATCCAACCAACATTTTAATGTCCATCTTTGTTTGTCTGTATATTTTTGTTACTGGACTGAACACATCTTCTCCTGAGTGGGAAAACATTATATACATCGTTTTACACTTAACCTTTTATAAAGTACTTCCTTTTGAATTGTTTACTTTCATCGATAACCTCTATAGCCTCCTTACACAATTTATGACACTTATGAGTAAGGTAATGTTGCTCAACATCCCCTTAACAAAGTAAGAAATTACAAGACAAATATTTCATCCAAGCAAAATGTTGGTGTTCATCTCTGTATTGATAAATATATATTATTATTATTTCCCAATTAAGCACATCTTCTTTTGAGTTAGGAATGTATATCATGATATTTTACACACAACCTATAATCAAGTATACTTTCTTTTTAAACTGTTCATTTTCATCAATAGCCTTATAGCCTCCTTACACCATTCATGACACGATTAAAAAAAGCACAAACATGATCGAAACATGATCATTTGTACGCGGTGGCAGCTTTGCGAGACGCCCTTGTCCTCTTTTGACGAGAAGAGGGAGAAGATGGAGAAGATGGAGAAGAAGGAGGTGAGAGAGAGGATGGGGATGAGGAGTTTGAAATAGAGGCGGAGGCGGAGGCAGGAGAAGAGTCAGGAGAAACTGAGCGTCTTCTGGTGGGACTGCTGCTCGGGGATCCACGGGGTGAGGAGTAGGGTGACAGGGCCTGGAGCATACGGCCGCTCCGCTCCTGGATCGCATGCTGAGCGAAGAAATACAGACATAGTTATGCTTTGTCCACAGGGGGCGCCAAAATCGACACAACGCAAGTGTTCCTCACAGGAGCTCTTAAAAGCTTTATGTCTTTGGCTTCTGCAAATATCAAGCTGCTTCATACTGACACCAAGAAACAAAACCTTATGACTAAATACTACGACTGCCTCTTCAGCTAAAAATGTCTTCACACCCTGTTTCACTTTAGTTAAATATTTACAGAATGTTCAAAGATATTTTTTTTTGTATTATGGATGGGGTGTAAGGGACTATTTTTTGGGCAGTTGTCGTGAATTATGACTTTAGTGATTGAATGGCAACTACATGAGTGCAACACTTCAGGACATGAATTCTTACTTATCCTAATAATATAAATACACAACTAAATTACAGAGCAAACCTCAAATTAAATGATTCTACAACCGTTTATAGGGAAGTGTGATTGATGTATGAATGTAAATTCAAAGGTAAACTTGCCCAGGCTCCGTCAGGTCCGAAGAGCTCCAGAAAGTTTCCGATGAATTCTCGCGACTTTTCTTCCCACTTGTGGATCAGGTCCTGGCTCTTCTCTTCCACTCTGTAAACAAAGTGTTTGGACTTTTCCTCCACCGTACGGACCGTCTCTTTCATTTTGTCCACCTGGTTCTGGAGTCGGTACTTCTTGTCCTGTTGGTAAAAGACAAAGCAAGTGAACCATCGGCAAATTAACCTGTGTTTTGTGTGAGCCTTGTTTGGTTTGTGCATGAGTTGAAGATAATGTTTACTGACGTTAATGAATCCAACGTTGAGATCTCGGGCTGTGTAGCCCCTCTGCAGGTTGCGTCGGACGTAGATGTCGTAGTCTCGGACGATGCGGGTGATCAGATCAGATGTGGAGATGCCTTCTGTCCTCTGAGTGGCCACAAACATCCCTGACAATAAGAGCATAAACGATAATTAACTCACTAAAATGACCAACCCTATATTCCTTATTTGCATGATCATTGACATCTTCACCTGCTTCCTTGATATGTTTGTAGACGTCCTCTGATCCAGCAGAAGTGTAAGGGATGTCATCGTGGGCCACAAAGTCAATCTGTGAGTTTAACATTTCAGTGTTCAGAATTACTGAACTCCAGATATCTGAAAAGAAGCTATGTGTTGAGCGAGCGTGTGACCTTGTGTTTCTTAAGGAACTCTGTGGTTAGCGTCCAGGGAGCGTCCCGCACCACCTCATCGACATAACGGCAGTGCGTAAGGGCGTCATAGCGTTCAGCTTCTGTCATCACTGTATAGCCTTTAAACTTGTGCGTGAGTTCATCACTGCAGACTGAGGACACAGAGACAAGAGAGGGACTGTTATTTAGTCCAAGTCTGACTGTTCAGATAATGTGAAATAATATGTCCTATTAACCATGTTGAGACACCATCTTTCACCAACCTACAATGCTCTCTCAAAACAACCGAAGCCCCAGTCCCACCTTGGAACATGTGACCCCCCCCAAACGACCCACAGATGACTGGGGTTATGACTCCAGGCGAAACTAGGTCAACGACTCAACTAACGACTCTCATGTGAGTCATCCTTGATCATTAGCATGCTAATGATCCACAGGGCCTTACATTTCTTGCTCAGCCCTCCAGTCAGTTTAGAACTGAAGAAGCCTTTTGGAGCTGAGATGAAAAATCTTCAAGGTGTTCACCAAGTCCAGTTGCCCTTGGATCAAGCCTCGAATTTAGTGACAATAGTGAAGCTAGTAACAGGCCGTCAGTGTGTTTGTGTCCAAATGTTCTCACGTTTAGCACTATTGGCTGTTGCAAAGCGGGCTACATTAATAAAAAATAGTGTTAGTAATCACAAGGTAACTTAAAATGCCAAGCCATGCAATGTGATACTCGTACAATATTGCAGGACAAGCATATACATATATTGTATATCTATCAATACGTCTAAGTAACTGACGGATAGAAAATGCCCCTAAAAAAGGTCAAGTGCAGGATTTATTCATCCTCTGCAGGTTTACGTCAGTTTCTCTTCTAGTCACATTTCATCCTTTAACCTATTTTTTTCAGCGGCCTGACATTATCCTGCAGTCGTCTTCTTCTTTTTATTTTATCCCACGGTCAACTTCTTCTTTTGTCATTAAGTTGTGAGTCAAATTAGAAGAGGAATATGCTAAGTGCGCCACTTTTGACATTGCCGTTATCAGAATTTTGTCCCACCCCTAATAAAGAGGCAGGCAGCTGGCGTAGAGGTAGAGCGGGTAGTTTTCCAACCAGAAGCAGTTTAGCCCCTTGCTCCAACATGTCCAAGTATCACTGGGCAAGAGGGTGCCATTGAAGGCATTGCCCAAAGTCTGTTTGTATTATTAGAAGATCAGTTCGCTCGCACTGCACATTATTAGAATTTCAGTTTCAGGGTTACTTTCAGATTAGTATTCATGTTTTTATTTAATCACAGTCCAACGTTTCCATTGTGTTTCTAGTTTGTCTACAGATAGTGAGATCTGCACTTTACCTCCTACTATCAGGTGTGTGTTGGGGAACACATTCTTGGCCTGCATTAGAGCTCGAGCATGGCCTGAATGGAAAAGATCAAATATCCCATCGGCGTAGACCCGCACCGGGCGATGAGCTGCAAGATGAGAAAATAAGAGGACATGTGTTGAACAAAACCTCAGCTCTCTTCTGTTATTTGTAAAGATGTTTTGATATTATATCTTGAGGCTTAAGAAATGATCTGATAAGCTTTTATTCTGTTGCTCAATGTTTGGTTTAAATGACGTCACACATTCCTGGAGAAGTGATAATAATAATAACAAGCATTTACTCAGGCCAATAAGTAGCAGTAAAGGAACTTTGGACTGATACTTGTATCATTTTTTTACAGCTGATATCAGCTCATATTAACATGCTGCAGTTAGTAATTCTCCTATATGCTCTCCCCTTATTCCTGTTCTGCCACTAGTTCACAGTAACCAGATCAGATCTGATTCTCCGTTTCATAATTAAGAATGACAATAAAATGATTCAGACCTGGTGTTCCCCTCCGTGCTTGTGCGATGGTCAACTTTTCATGAGGAACCTCCGACTCACAGCCCGTCGACTTGGCAAAAGGAGCCGGCTCCTTCTGAGCCTGAACACAAAGAGAATGAGACAGAGCCAAGAGGAAAAAAAAAAAACATGTTACAGTCGATTACATTTTGATGTATTCCCCTTTAGTTAATCTTCTTAAACCATTTTTTATTCTATTCAGCACAAGTGTTTTGTGATAGGAAACATGCAGAGTAAACAGTTGAGTATATTCCTAATCCTTGGGGCAATAAGAGAGTTTTACCTAATGTGCATATAGCCTACTGTTGGAGGTAAAATGTGGTAATCTGGGTCATGTTGCCTTTAAAACATGTTAAAAAAAAAAAGCAGTCCAACAAGACATCATGCAACAGCAGTGTTGTAACAGAATGGGGAATTGAAGCACACTGTGACACTGTGGTTATACTATGAAGGTTTATATGAATAGAGCATGCTGTGTTTTTATGGTCACTGTGTCTGAGTAAAAAAGACTTCATGAATGACACAGACAAAATTAATTGAGAAGAAAATAAATCAAACAAAATGGAAGAAGCAGACAACTAACATTGTCTTCAAGTTATGTGTAGGTGGATTTTTCACATAATAAAAACTGTATCAAACTGAAAATAGTGTTTTGCAGATTGGAACTCCTCCCTGGATTTGGCACAGTGGGAAAATATTACCAAAGCCAGATAAGGTTTGATTATATCTTCAGCACTGATGAGAATAACGCCAGCGTCTCCGTATGTAATGGACTTTGTGTTCTGTGTACATACATATAGCTTTTATCTGCTGTGATGTAAGATATCCTTTGAACTCTGAAAATGTACAAATGCCTGGTGATTCTTTTGACTGAATATAAGGTTGTTAAGTTCACATGCTTGAATCGTATCTTAAAGTGATCCGTACATCTGGAGTGATGATTATTTATTTGTGTGGTTCCATGCTTCTTCTCTTAGGCCTCACTGGTAACCCTTCATTTCCCACTTTACACCCACACATGCAAAGTCAACACACATACAGAGTTTCAAATGTGTGCAAAATAAGCACACATACAGTGTATATGATATTAACATGCACCTTATGTGCTTGTATTGAACAATTTTTTCACAGAGTCACACAATAATTTTTCTCAAATTTCTCAATAATGATAATGTAAAATTGTTCACTATGAAAGACATGATTCATGGCTGCATTGTGTAACCCTCCACTCCCAGAGACAAATCCAATAACCAGCAGGAGAGTTATAAAAACACTATGAACGTCTGAGAGACTTTTCCGATGCCTTCACAAAAAAAAAATGTAAAAAAACATTTTTCTTAAAAAGACAACCTGGATCTGCTTTGTTTGACTGATGGAGGATTGACTCAGTGGAGGAGTAAACTCATGTTTGATAGTAACTGAGCAGGACTTACCCCGCGGGGGCCTCCTCTCTGCCTCTGAGGAGCCTGTTGCTGCTGAGCGTTGCTGCCCCGGCCTCGTCTCCGCCCAGGCATCCTTCAGTAGATGTTCTGCTTTCCTGTCTTCTAACAACACTGCAGCACCTGCCGGAGATCTCTTAACGCTGAGTGAGTTTGTAAGTGTACATCCCATCAGCCTGCCTGACCCTGATGACGGCAGAACGTAGTGAGCAAAGTTCAAGCCACTGTGGTAATCGTATCCACACATGTAGCTTGTCTTGTCATCAATACTGAGCTGCTTCTCTTCTCATGTACAAGGAAGCTTTAAGTAAAGTTGTTTGAACTGTTACACTCAGGTTAACTCTAAAATCTTCATGTGCAAGTCATGTTAGAAGTAAAACCCTAACCTTAAAAACTGCATATTTCTCAAGGTTTCTAACAGTAGGTCTAAGGAAAGTGAAAACGCTCAACTACACAGGTGAACAGGAGGAGTTGTACTTGCAGCCTTTGGAAGCAAACACAAAAGCACGGTTTGTTCCGACATTTCACAAAGCTGTCACCCACAGAGCTATGCAGCAGATTATGTAATTTCTGTTAGTACAAGGTACATATCCAAATCAATGACTGGCACGCTTTGCCTGCTGGTGAGTAAATCCAGCTTCTGACGCCACCTTCTTTACTAAAGAGGTGTTTTACAATGGAGCAGTGTGAAGGCAGTTTATAGAGGAGGAAGAACAAAACAATGACAAACAGAATGTTACACTGATTATTTTAAATACATAAAACACGTTATATATTTAAGAACATTTAGCATTTATTGTATTTATTCAGAAATAAACATGAAGGATTTTAAGCTACACTAATGACTAAAATGATACTGGTGTGTCACTTCAATGTGTTTTATTAACTGAAATGTAACTCGTTTTGTCGGGCTGTGAGATTCAAAGCACACTGACTCTTCCTCTAACACATCCTGACTTTTTTTATTCTGGACAAAAGGTCAAGTATTGGATGAATGGTCGTGAATTCTCCCCCTACATTTACGTCCCTCTCTGGATGAAATAATGAAAGCTCCTTTAAAGTGTCATCAGCGCCACCCTCAGGCCACATTATGAAACTGTCTAATGCTTTGTGGTTAATGAGCAAACACCTGCAAACAACATTCCTGTTCACCAAAGTTGTTGTTTTTTAGAGCCAGTTAGAAAAGTATTTACGTGTCATGCACCAAAGTGCCCAGCCCTCATGGGTTTATAAGACACCAGAAATTCAGTTGCAGTGGTTTACAGTAACATTTTCATAACATTACAAAGTTGCATGTTCCTGTCACAGCTCAGTCCTAAACACTCTTAAACAGTGTGTTCTGTCTTTTCTCCCAGCATGCTTTGCAGATCAAATCTGCTACAAAAAAAAAAAAAAGGTTCCTCATCTTAATCACAACTGAAGTTTTTCACAAGCGTCTAACCAAAAGAAATGAACGTCAATGGAAGACATTTTTCTAAAAAGAACAATTCTTATGTCATCATGGATCGGACAGTAAAACAGAAAATGAATCTCATTTTGCAGTTTCACCTAACTCACACAACAAACAAACAAACAAACTGTTA
Source organism: Labrus mixtus (assembly GCF_963584025.1). Taxonomy (NCBI): domain Eukaryota; kingdom Metazoa; phylum Chordata; class Actinopteri; order Labriformes; family Labridae; genus Labrus; species Labrus mixtus. The sequence continues at coordinate 7,782,962 of NC_083625.1, read as the reverse complement.
ATTACTGTTAACTCTTAATGATGTCAGATTTGTTGCAGCTTCTTGAAAAGGTCACGCGTGGTTTAAATAGTTCTTAATGTTTAGGGCTGTTACAGAGCCTGACTGGATTGTAATTTAGTTTTCATTTCTGCAAAGCAACAAAACAATTCTTGGAAATTGCCCATAAGACCTTTATATGTTTCACTATCACTTAAGTTTCTCTGCACTTGAATAAAGATATGGTCCCAGATTGTTATTCAAGCCAAGTTCTGTGGAAAGGGAAAACGGTTGAGGAACCGGTCGGAGAAGACTGGAATCAGGAGTGACTTCACAGGAATGTTTCACCTGTGAACACAATGACCTGGAGCAAGGGGTGGGGCCATCCTGTCGAGAGTGTGCAGGGTGGGAGGACTGCTTTGCTATTCTTCCTGTGACTTCCTGAAGTGAACACTGACTGAATATGTGGCGTCACAAACACAAGACAACCTGTTACATTGTGGACTTTTGACTCAACCATCCCCTTACAACACAGGTAAGGCTCTGATCACACTGAAGACGTGTTGTACTTTGCTTTTGTCATTTGTTAGGTTTAATATGGCAAAAAACAAACAAAACAAAAAACATGTTCCACTCAGTAAACATGAGGAGTCTCCTGTAACAGGAGAGTTTAGTCCAGCAGATTTCTGCAGATTTCAGTTTCATTTATAATCCCCATGTCATTGGTTGGGATTACTAGTTGTGGGTGGAGCGAGAATCAGATTTTCAGCCTGCATGTTTCCTAAATGACACTAAAATTGGAAATTAGTTTGTTCCCACATATTCAGAGCGAGGTTCATTGCACTGGGAGGTAAGTGGGCGAGAAACTGCTTCTTTTCTTTCTTTTTTTTCACCAGAGGGTCAGGAGGACAGTTTCTTTCTGTGTTGCGTTTTTGTGCTGTGTTTTTTGAACATGTGATTTGAAGGAAATTAAATTGAGACTGATGTGTTTTTCTGAAACGTCCTCTCTCTGATGACTCCGCTTACAGATTATTTCCACGCGCTGTGGTGTGAAGCATGTTCCTGTGGCAATATCTGGCACTCCTCCCGCTGATAACTGTTCACATATGTCAAGGTAAGGCTGCATCTTAACAAATGCAAACGTGTGTACACAAACGCTAACACAGTCACGGCTGTCAGTATGAGTGTAGCAGCTGTTTTCCTGAGAAAAAAGCTTAGTCAAACAACATTTGAGGAACTGGGAAATCTAACACATCTGAGCAAACAGCGTGGTTAGCCAAAGCCACTGACACTTCATAAACACATACAGGCGTCTCAGCTGAATCATGTTATGATTATGTCATTTAAAATCAGTTTTTGAGAGGAGTTTCTTGCCCGTATGAAACTTAACACTTTAATACTCAGAGTGAAACTCAATTTACAGATTCCCAAGCAATCCAGATTCAACTTTAACTAAAATGAAAACGAGTGCTTTTTAATTCCTTCCTTACTGTCAGTTGTTTTGCTCAGTTATTGAGATTGACACACAGAACTCTAACTTTTACAAGCTGAATTATTTGCAATATTATGCTTCAGAGAAAAGTGACACACACCCAACGTGACGTCTTTTTTTCCTTTCATTTGAAGTGCATGTGTTCATGACAGCTCCATACAGGGAGGTGATAACAAGCAGTGTGGGTGAATAATTGGCTACTCCAGTTTCTATCATGATGTGTCAGTGATTCACTGATGTCTGTATATTGCATTCGGTGTTGATGCACTTGCTGTCAGGGTAAAAGCTCGTATGTTCAGTTTCATTATAAATCAGTTTCACTCGGTGTTGCTAAATCATCTGTTTTCCCAGTCGAACTTGTTCAGAATGTGTTTTTGTAGTGGGCGAAGCTGTGTTTGAAACAGTCCGAATGTACGGTAGCACTGTGTTAAATACTTCCACTCTGACTCATACAGTGTGTAGCCTAAGTATAATGTCATCAACGCTGGCAGAAGACTGCAGAGGATACGTCACTCAACATTTAAGCTAATGAAACCTTCCATTAAGGAATGTTTGGCAAGATAAAAGTTGTGATGTCTTTTTTTGTTTTAGATTTATTTCTGGACTTTTTGCCTATATTTGATAGGACAGAGGATAGAGTAGGTAACCAGGGCGAGAGAGTGGAGTATGAACCCTGGCGGCCTGCCTCGAGGACTATAGCCTCCCTACATGGGAGTGCGACCTAACTGCTACGCTGTCAGCGCCCCAGTTGTGATGTCTTATATATGACTTTTTTTCTCCCTCTCCTATAACGAAACCCACCTCTATTTGTCTCATCCTTCTTCTTTTTTTTTTCTCACCATCACTCCCAGCTCAGAGTTGTGATGAATTCACAGACCTAGATCTCAGTCACGCAATCATCGGAACGAGCCTCAAAGTCAAGCTGCTGCTGTTCACCAGGGAAAATGCCACTTGTGGTAGACACCTGTCCCACACCAACCTGTCCGCCCATCCCCAGTTTAACCTTTCCCGACCCACCACCTTTGTCATTCACGGATATCGACCTACGGGATCTCCACCACAATGGTTGGGAAGATTATGTGACCTGCTGCTGGAGAGGGAGGACATCAATCTGATAATTGTGGACTGGAACCACGGAGCCACTAATCTGAATTATTTCAAGGCGGTGGAAAACACACACAATGCGGCCGAAAACCTCACTGCTTTCGTTGAACTGATGCAGGTAAGACTAACCTGAAACTCTGTATGACAATCCCCCGTGTGTCTGGATAGACAGGAGGTGCAATCACAGTTTATTTCACGATACTATCAATATGAAACGACGATACGAAGCGCGATACACGGCCCCTGATAATGTTATCACGGCACAGCGATTCTGGATGACATAATGACACATCAAGATACTTGATTAACTAAAGAATACAAAATGCCCCCAGAGAAGATAAAGTACAGGATTCATATATTTATTCACTGCAATGTGGTGTCAGTTTTTTACCTCTTTTCATGCTTCATCCTTTACCTTCTTTTCACCGCTGTCCAACATTACCCTGCTGTTCTTCTTCTTCTTCTTCTTCTTTTTTCACACGGTCAACTTCTTCTTTGCTCATTTATCTTCTGTTCACTCAACCCTCAGTCATGTGCAAAGCACCACCATGAGGAGTCATGCAGAAGTGACTGTGTGAGGCATATTGCAGAGGAAATCTGTTCCAAGCGCTGTGTTTTTTTTAATAATCAAAGTCTTGATTTTTGGCATAAGCGATTGGATAATTGAACCACACGAGTCAGGTTGAGGATTTACTGACACACTGATATGTTGTCCCATCTCCACTGGGTGGTGCCTGTGTTGTGTGTAACAGGACTATCATGTCTTCTTTCAGGAACAAGGTGCCTCTCTGAGCTCCATCCACATGATCGGGGTCAGCCTCGGGGCTCATATATCAGGATTTGTGGGCGCTAACCTGATGGGGTTAATTGGAAGAATTACAGGTACGATTCAGTTCAATGTATCAGGGGCCGTATTCACAAAGCCTCCTAGATACATAGAGTTAAATTCTAAGGAAACTCTTTGAAACATGACATTTTCTTAGAATTAGCCCTTCGAGTTAGGACGAGATTCTTTTTAGGATCAAAGTAATTCACAGAGCGTCTTAGTCCTCAAGAGAGCTCCAAAGGTGAGAAACTGTGAGGAGGACATTGAAGAGGCTGAAGAGCTTCTCAAGCGAGGATGAGAATGAGGAAACAAAGACATGTTCTCCAAACACTGAATAAATTATTACTGAATCATAGTTGGGCTGAAAATGAATCATTTATGCAGACATTTAAATCCTTCTTGGACTTTCTTCAGTGCAAAGTGAGACATGGACACCGAGTCTCTCTTGATGTGGTTTACTCCACAGGTGTGTCTAATCACTGATTAAAGCCTCTTCACATGCTGATAACTATCAGCGTGAAGTGACCACCCAAAGTAAATAATCTCATTCAGAGGAGACTACTGCCCTGTACTCCGACTGTGAACATTGTCGGAGTTGAATGCCAAAAAGTAGTTTAATGAAATCAGACTAAATCAATTCCTCCAAATCTGTTTCCTTACGCCACAGTGGTAAAACAGCTCCAAGTTTATGGCCAATTATAGAAAAAAGCAAACATGTAAGGACCTCTGTGGAGATCTGCATGTTGTTTATTCTAACAGTTTCATGTCAGTAAAAGAACATTTATACAGTTACACAATCTGAGGCAGTGCCAAACATTTTCATCATCAGGTGATACACTTTGTAGTTTCAACCAAGATGCTTATCAAGAGGTTTTTATGAGTGTTGTGACACTCAAATGAACTTTCTTCCTGGACATATTAAGTAACATTTAACAAGAGTGGAAACATCTCTGCAGGTTTAAATGATTTGGTTTTGAGGTTTGGTCACTATGAAAGATTCAAACAGTGTTTAAAAAAAAGTCCACCTGCAGTCCCCGTGTAGGGTTTGTAGAGAGAAGACAGAACGACAGATATTTAGTTCAGCACTGCTGGACAGGAGAAGATAAACACCGAAATAAAGAAGGAGACACCGGTGCATGAAACAGCACACCTTAACATGTTGGTATCAAAATGCTTCTGTGAAAAGCAACAATTGCAATGTGCGAAAGCCCGACGGTCAGCTAATGTTGTAACACTGAGGTGCTCTGATGTTTGCAGCTCTGGATCCTGCTGGGCCTCAGTTCACCGGCACCTCTCAAAAGGACCGTCTGGACTTCACAGACGCCGTGTTTGTTGACGTGCTGCACACAGACATAGATGGTGAGTTCATGGGGACATCAGTCAAAGCTATGCTAGATGATTTAACTGTGTAACATGTCCCTTTGTCCTGTGCTGCCTGTCCACAGCTCTGGGCTTCAGAGAGCCTCTTGGTCACATTGATTTCTATGCTAATGGTGGAACTGACCAACCTAACTGCCCAAAGACCATACTTTCTGGTAAAGACTTTTTTTTTAATGATGGTAAACTTAAGAACACAGAAGGTTAGCTTCATGTTGACGTGTTATGATTTCCTTCTGTGCAGGGGGCTCCTATTTTAAATGTGACCACCAGAGGTCAGTGTTTCTCTACATGGAATCTCTGAACCGGACGTGTGCCAGCCGGGCCTTTCCCTGCTCCTCATACAAAGACTTCCTGGATGGAAAGTGCCTGAGCTGTGAGCGCTTTGGTGCTGCCGGATGCCCCGTTTTTGGTTTGTGAATACACCGTGCCTGAAAATGACAAACGCTCCTTTTTAAAATTATGTCTCAGGCTTATTCAAATACATTTTTTTAATTGAGGTAGTTGTGTTTAACTTGCGGACATGAGCCCCTTTCACACATGCGCACTAAGACGACAACAGAGTTCAGTTTTTGCCTTTAAATCATCGCTACATGTAATTGGATTTACTCACAGTATAAACAAAGAGTAAAATAGAACATAATGGCGAGCAACAAAGAGTATAAAGCAGCTTCATTATGTGCTCGAAGATCCCAGTGGTTTTGCACCAGTTGCATGACATGCACAGTGATCATTAATCCCGCTCATCAGCTCTTCCCACCGTCGTCTGAAGATTTTACTGGGTGGTTGGCAGGAAAAAGTCGGGTGAAAAATGCGTCTGTTCCAATTTCCTTAAATTTTCAGGCGTTTTTCGCATGTATGAAAGGGGCTGTAGATAAAAGGCTGAACACTTCTGCTGTCGTTGGTTATGTGTTGATATCAGTTACATAAATCTCAAAGAATAGTAGATATAAATGTGTGTAAAAAAAAAAGTCTTCAAAATGAATGCTGTAGACTTGTGTGTCTCCTCTGTATCCAGGTTACGATGTGATAAAGTGGAAAGACGTCCTGATGAAGCTGCGCCAAACTAAAACTTACTTCACCACTAATGGAGTCTCTCCTTTCTGCAGTAAGTTATCATCACTAACATTTTCTTCATAACCCCGTTAACTAGTTTTATTTCTACAGTTACAAGTCATAACAGAAATTACCAGGGCATTTTTCATTAAATGAATGGCTTGACGGTATGATATACCTATGATATTCTTATTGTTTAAGGCAACACTAAAAGTTGCCCGATAATTTTGTCAAATAATTCATAAAATACTAAATGACACTCTCAGTCCCTTCGATGCTATCATATTGTTGCAAATGTCAAGATTTGCTTAAAGGAAGGAATGGAAAAAAAGTCGGCTTCTCATATTGACACTGGAAGGTGTTTTGTTTGCTCTACATGATCCTCCCGTTCAATTCCTCCTGTCTGGTGCACACATGAAAAAAAAAAAAAAAAGCACTTACCTTGATTGATTTGGGATTAAGAGCCTAGTTCTCACTGGTACTGCAGATTTGCCAAACAATGATGACAAAGTATTTTTGTAAAGCTTCACATTGATGAACTGTGGAAATGGCAACCGCCTGTCGATACAGATTAAAGAAGAGTTTAATAAAAGGCCTAAATTTTAAATTTTAAGTCCAACTTCATCTAAAAGTAGCTTATAAATGAGTAACTGTCCTGATTGCAAACAAAGTTCATCATGAAGAAAAGGCAGTCTGATGCAATATAAAAATCCTTTACTAAACAGGGACGTGTCTCCGCGTTTCGACTCAACAGAGCCTTCATCAGGACTCTGTAACCAGCACAGATATTTATTTATAAGCTATTTGACTTCTGTCCCCTGTTCTTGAGGATCACCTGATACCTCTACAATTTTTGACCCAGAGCAGCTCTCGCTTCAACCTTTTTTTCATTTATCTAAAAGTACTTTATTTATGAGGCTTAATTGAGCCAAAAGGTTAAATTGTCTGTTTCTAGTTGAACTCAACTTTTATCACCTCTATCGGAGAACTTGTCAGTTAACTTGAAGCTGGTGAATATACATTACTTCTTTTATAAAGTGTAATGTTCTTACAGTGACAAACTACAGGGTGGATGTGATGATATGGAATGAGGATGTGCGCTGGGGATACATTACGATCAAACTTCACGGTAATGGTGAAGAAGCCGTGGCAACCATCGACCAGTAAGAGTCCACTTAGCTACACCTTTTTGAAGCAAATATGTCACCATGACTTCTTTTTGTTTCCGTGGTTACGCATGCCGTCTCAAAGTAATGTGTGTTTTGCTTTCACTTTTAGTACAGCAGCAAAGTTCACAAAGTTCACAGAGACCAGGTTATTTGCTCATTTTGACAAAGACGTTGGGTCGGTGAAAAAAGTCTCTCTCACCTTCTCCACGGGGAATGTGTTCAAGCCCAAATATAAACTCCGAGTTCTCCGAATCCGTATCACACATCTGGAACGTGACGAGAGGTAAGCAGCACGTGGATTTTTAAAGTCCTGAAGATTTTTAACACATTTTTTTTTTTAGCTTTTGAGTTTTGTAACTTTCTATGTGACTTATCCCAGTTGAGTAATTTTGATTTTGTCCCTCATAGGCCTCTCTGTCGATACGACATCCTTCTTAAGGAGAATAAAGAGGCCACATTCAGGCCTATTCCCTGTGAAGAATCCAATTTCTGAGACTAACTCAGACACAGAATGGAAAAAGAATCACTTTAAAAGACTCAGCTGGCTCCTCGGACTCTCCAGGATTGTTTCTCAAAACACAGTATATTAAATGTACAGACATGGCAGTGATGTGATCATTTATGATCCGATGAATGAATGAAATGTGATATGATGTACATGTGTTGAAGAGGGAATATGTATGTTTATATAATTATATGTGTTTTTATGACAAATGTTGCCCATAAAGGGAATTTATTTGCATTTCACTTGTAGGGGAAATTCTAATTTTATTCATGTGTTTTGAAAATGAATTATTTGAAATGACATATGTTGACTTGGAACATCTGTGATCTGTCTTTGATCACTAGATCAATAGTGTTCGATTTTAAATGAATTTTTTTTTGTTCTTTGCTGCTCTCAGTCTTTTTACATTTTTACAGGTCCCAGTGAAGAGAGACTGAGAGGAAGATATAGGCTACTATACAAGTTAAACGTATTTCTGACATTTATTATTTCAAATTTCTCATCAAGACTGAAATTGTAGCCTACAATTATTCACTGTTTATTAGTTTGAAACGTGCACACTTTGTTCTCAGCGATGTTTCATTTAATGCCTCCTCAATCAAACAAGACTTTTCCAAAATATATTTATTTGTATATATGCATTCATTATTTGTTATCAATAAAAACTCATTTCAACAATGGCTCAAATCTTCAACAAGTTCACAACGCTCAAGTCAACACTGAGAAGGAAGCGGAGCAATCATTTTTGCACAATGAAGTCAACCTGTTGTACATTTAAATACATCTGAAATACGATAAAAGCCTCACGTTCACATGATCATAAACTAATTACAGCCGTTATAAAGACAATATTATAAACAACTTACAGTCAACAAGGCTGCAGATTATCTGCTGACTCATTTCATTGTGTGTCCCTCCGCCTGCTCAACACTGAAATCTGATTCAACCTTGATGTAGAACAAGATCAGAACAACAGCCAACATTGAGAATAAATCTGGAAAAGGAAGAGCGTGTTTGTCTTCATTGAGACCTCAAGACACTTCAGAAAACCTTTGAGTGGGTGTCTGTGTAAAGGACTTTGCCATGACCTGATGTTCTGTCTGGTCTTTTTAAACCTTGAATTTGTATTTGCTATCCTGTCTGCACAACAAACTTACCATAGGTACCAATAAAGCAACCTTTAACTTCTCCGCCTGAAGACAGAAAAACTAAACAAACTGACCCATTAACAGAGTCATGCCCTGCTGCAGAGAGAGCAGTCCACCGATACTCCTGTCGGTTTAAGAGACAGTTACATTGAACCTTTGTGCAGCTCTCGCCGAGCCTCACTTTTGTACTTCTGGGAGTCTGTTTGACAGTCCAGACTAAAATAAATAATGAAGTCAAAATGCTGTCATCAAAAAGAAGCAGGAAGTGTTATTAACGTTTAGAAAAATATACTCTTTCTTTAAAGATATTTGTACAACAGGAGTTAATCTTGTCAAATCCGGATCACTTCTTTGTTGATGGTGAGTTTCTCTATTTAGACATGTGCTTCTTCATGCGTTGAATCTCCATCTAAAACAAAAGACATACAAATTGATCAAACCATGGATGTCATTTTGAGGAGTAATTCTTTCCATTTTATTCATAATCTTGTGTTATTAGAGAGCAAAACTACATCATTTAGCTCATTCTAGTAAGGCCATTGTAGGGAATTTGTTTATTCATTACCTGTAAAGTCAAGCGGATCCTTTTCTCCTCGTCGAGCTCGTTCATCAGCAGTTTAATTTCTTTGCTGGAAAACAAGAAAACTGTCCTAAATGAACACAGTTGGGAAATGCGACCCACGAGGCTGAGGCCGGTCGGGTCAGAGAAAATCAGATTAAAGTAAAGAAAGCTGTACTTGTGCTGACTCTTCATCTGATCAAACTGGTCCCTCAGGTCTCTCAGCTCCGTCTGCAGCTGCTCCAGGTTCAGCGGGGTTTTCTTAATTGGATCTCTGCTGGGTTGGGGGTCAGAGTTCAGGCTGGGGGTCACTTTTGGGTGTAACACAGCAGAGAGAGCCTTCGGCAGTAAGGAGGAGAACGACTGTGTGGGAACGATCTCGGGCACTGTTGCCTGTGAGGATTACATTTGTATTTTTAGCTGACAGGGCAACAAAATTCGATATTTTAACAGTTTTTAGTCTCAAAGTTCCTCTTGCACTTACAGGCAGTGCAGAACCATTGTGACTTGCTTCCTGAGGTTTTTCTTGAAGTGTTGGAGAATCTGGCTCTTGGTTCTTGTTTTCTTTTCTTTCCTCCTCCATCATGAGTGTCACCTGTTAATGAAATATAGTTTGAGAACTGAAACCCCTGATGAGTAAAACTTAAAGGGATTTTCAACCAATTGTTAATGGGTGTCCCAAGGGTGGATCAAGACTGAAAAGACACACACACACACACACACACACACTACATGACGTCAGGGAAGTAACACCTCCCCCAGAGTTATGTTAACATTGCAAGCCTGATTAACTGTTTAAATTTCAAAAAACTTCCTGATTGATGAGAAAGTACCTAGACTCTCAAAATCAGGAGACACCGCATGTATGATGAGTTAAAAATAGATATTTAATAACCGGTTAGCTACATTAGCATGTAGCCAGTTCCTTGTAAACATTTACGTTGCGTCTCCACATCCCCTTTTCAGAGAGGGGCGTGGTTAGCATTTAAAGCTACAGACACAGAAACAGCGTGTTCTGAGCATATCTGAAATAGAGGGGTTTATAGGCATGATCAAATACAGGATCAGAGCGGATTATTGATAAGAAACTTCAAAGACATGTGTTGGTGAGCTCTGAGACTTATTCATACTTGTTGAAAAGTAGGATAATATGTGACCTTTAAATCATCCTAGGTCAATTCTTTAATCACTCCCAAAATATGTGTCCAAAATCACAATTCACAGTTCTAACTAGAGGAAATTGTGTCACGTTTTAAATGCAGAGAAAACTACGAGCAGCCTGATGAAACATCGCCCAAATAGTTGGCTTTAATAGAGGTCCCGCCTCTGACAAGGCAAATAGCCAACCGTAGTTTAAGATTTTTGGGAGGCCCTTAAGGTGGCCAATAAGTTTTCAAGGGGAGCTTGGCCGCCCCTGGTCACCCCTTGATCTGCCCCCTGGGGTGTTCACATGTATATTTTGCCATTGTGCCATTGGCCACTAACATTTGAAGAGAATGTGTAAAAACTATCAAAGATTAATTAAATGGATTTTGCTGCAGCATGCCACAGTGTGTGTGCGTGTGTGTGTGTGTGTGTGTGTGTCTGTGTGTAAAGCAGTTTAGAAAGTTAGATTGATCCCAAGGACAAATAGGACACAAATAGACCACACACTCTTTTCTAACGGCGAGTTAAGTTTAACGTTCATATTTAAGTGAACGATATATCTGTTATCACAAGGATATACTTTCCAGAGTCTGAAGCTCTGACTTTAACCTCTCGTCTGCACCATGAGCTCCCTGCTCATTCAGCTTCTCTGCGATCGACACGATTGAATCAAACTCTTCCGTGTCTTTGACAGAAAGAAAGACATATTAACACACGCCTCACAGAAAAGAAAGATTTCAGCGATCACTATAAAGAGATCAGACCATTTTATCTGTTACAACCCTACATCTTTGTCAATCTAAATCCTGCACTAACATTCAGTCTTTTCAACATGCTGCATTCAAGCTTGGTAGTGTTTCAAAAATATGTTGCAACAGATGTAACGACAACATATTTGCAAGGCTTACCAGGAACGAGGACTGAGCTATAGCTGCCCATCGCGGGAGAGAGAGAGAGAGGAATACAAGTGCAGGGAGACAAAGACAGACAAACCTGCAGAGTCTTTAAATCTACATCTACAAACAACAGATTGAAGTCAGTGTCAATAAAAAAAAACTTAGTTCAGTCTCACATCATGCTTTTAAGAAATTAAAAAAAATAGTAAAAACTTTACTATTAAAAACATTATTAGCTGTATCGTTCGTAACATAAGAGCAGGTTCTGTTTTAAACTGAGTTAAGTCTTTATCAAAGTGAAGGGACACTAAGTTTGGATGGTAGTGTAAGGACAGCTGTGTTTCATGCCACAGCAGTGAACAAATGCTCAACACATGCCAATGCATGGGGGAGAGGGAGGAGGGGCAAGTGATAGATTATACAGCCATTAGTAAACATTGTAAACTAATTACCAGATTATTGTCTTTTAAGGATCTTGTGCACACACACACACACACACTCACCTTGTTTGGCCGGAGTCACCAGTGAGATACAGCAGCATCTGTGGTAACATGACACCCTCCATTGTAACCCCCCCGGTGTGGCGTGCAGAGTATGTTGTGATGAGGAGTGAGGACTGTCAGGGCTAAATTTAACTTAGCTCCCAAATATCACTGGGCCAGAACGAAGGGTGTCACAGACTGAAGGGCGAGAGCTTTTTTTAAAGGGACAAACCGGGGTCCAGTTGTCCATGAACTAAACTGAATTTAAAGGGCCACCACACTGATTTTACACAAATAAAGTCCAGCGCTCGACAGAAGGGGAGTCACTCAGCCTGTGGCCCTAAAGAAGACAGCTTACCTTGACTCCGTGATACTAAAAGTTACAAACAAGCAAGAAATCATAGTGTGGCCTACATTTTATCAACCACATAAAGACAGTAACAAAATCAGCCTTTAACAAGAATCAAAGGATTTCTGTTTAAAGAAGGCAGAGAAATGTGTTCACGCTCTCATTTTTAGCAGGCTATTGTATCCTGTTTTTAAAGGTCTGATTAAAAATCCATCAGACAGCTGCAGCTCATCCAGAGTCCTCTGCAACACCAAGAAAGCAAAGCACATTACACCAGCCCTCAGATATCTGCAGCGGCTTCCTGTGAGTCATAGGGTAGATTTTAAAAACTTAGTTCTAGTTTATAAAGCACCGAATGGTCTCAGGCCAAAATACATATCAGACCAGCTAATCCATTGAGGCATCCAGAACCCCTCAGGTCCTCGGAGACATGTTTACTCAGTGTTCCCAGAAACAAGCAGGGTGAGGCAGCTTTTAGTTTCGATGCTCATCTCAATCTTTCAAAATAGGACTTCAGACATTTGTATTTACTGCTGCCATCCCATAACTTCAATCACTTTCCATCTACTTACACTCAATTATTTTAATAATACATTTGATCTTTCTTCTTAATGTCTTGTTTCTTTCTTTGTTTTAAATTACATTTTGTGTCAATTTGGATTAAGGTCATATCTTTTGTAATGCTCCTAATGTTCTGTTTTGAACTCTGTAAAGCACTTTGGATTGCTTTATGTATAAATTCTTTATAAATTAACTTGCCTTGTCTGTAAAATCTGCAGCTGATGGTCTCTTGTAGCTAATGAGGGAAATTGCTTAGTTTCGTTTGAAAGGACATCAATGATGTCATCAAGGTTTTCTTAGCCGTAGCTCATGTTTACAGATGGTACATATCTGAGTTGTATGGTTTAAAGTTTATATGGAGTGAGGTTGTGTAATGAAATGCACCATGGAACTGCATTGTGGGAAATGTAGGACCAATTATAACCTGCTGCAAAGTACATTTCACCTTTCTCAAATTCATACATCTAGCCAAAATGTTTCCATACTTTCCAACCTCGGGGTACATTCAAATGCATCCTCATACCTACAGCATGCAATAAAAAAAAATTAGATTATTCTGAAAACCACCTGAAATCACTTGATATTAAATATTTAAAGTCCAACAGTAGTTATTATAGAAAAAACGACATTGCAGATGTTTGAAGGCACATTCTTTTCAATTTAAGCAATACAGTACACCATTTTAAAATAAAGCTTGTTGGATTTTATTTCAAATCAACAAACTGAAACTTGATTAATCAAGCTTTACAAGTGTCATTTGACAAGCAGCAGTTTCTAATCAAAAACACCCATGGTTTATCAAACAGCACATCTCATGTGGTAAGTCTGAACAAGCAACAAAGCTGAGATTTTAACCTGACACTGATTGCTGCAAGTAAACAAAAATAAAACTATTCCAGTAACTCAAAGATTGCCAAGATCACAAGCAGCAATTTCCCAAGTTATTAAACACTCAAAAAAAGAAAAAAAAAAGACTGTTTATCTCAATGGCATATATTAGAAATATCCTAACTACTGCGGTACTTCAAAGTGTCAAATGAAAGAGACCAGAGAACAAATGGAAGCAACAACACTTTGACCATATACAGGCAGGTTAGGATCGTATTGAGAGGGGGGTTAGTGTGGTCCACCCAGATGAGATGATCTTCATCAGATTCTTCCGTCTTCTCCGGTTTCATGTCTGCAAATGTGGCACATAAACAGGATAAATTCAGATTTGATGACGAGACAAATATCTAAAAGGCATGTGCTGCTCCTCCCGACGTTCTTCCATGATAACTTACCAGAGGTCATCACCAACGTTGTTGATGGTTAGCTCCTCGGTTGTAAGGTGCACGCTGACGCATCACTCTCATATTGCGGTACTTAGACATGATAGTGTAACTTTTCCTGAACACCGGCCTCTGATTTGGGAAGGGACGGGGCACTAAGCTCTCCTAGTGGGGAAAAAAAAGGAACTTCAAATACTAGGAGCTAAAAAAGCAGAGAAAATTAGCTAACGTTCATTTCCATGGTGGAGATTGTGTGCATACCATGAGTGGTCTCCTAATATTTCCAGACAGTTCAGGACCCATGTTCCTCGGACCACCAGAGAACCGTTGTCTCTGTAAAACACAGCATTGAAGGTTCAATACATATACAGTGCTATAATATTTTCCCATTCCATATACAAATTTAAAAAAGATTCAAAAGGCCGAAAAAGCAAAAAACTGTAGGTTGATATTTGTCCTTAAAGAGATACCACACAGGATTTAGCTGCAAATCTTTCCTGACAGCTTACTCCATTTTTTTTTTCTGACACTTGAAAATAAGTTGAAAAAAAATTCACTAAAGCACTACATTTTAAGACAGACAACAAATGCCAAGTTTAGAGACCTAAAATCTAAACGATCCAACCAAAAAAAAAATATTTCACTCACCTGCATGGGTCCAGGTCCAGGTCGTCTGAAGGACCTTCCACGTCTGTTGCTCTCCTGCATCATATGAAATGGTCTGCAAAGAAATAAAAGATACACCAAATGTCACTTGCGCTGCCTAAAGTTAAATTTCCTGATAAATCGAACACCAAAAAAGAGATTTGAAGAAATGTACCTAAACACTCTCTTGTCCAAATAGTCTTGTTTTTGGTCTTCTGACTCATCTGACTCGTTAGTCCTTGAGAGTCGGCTGGTAGGAGAGGCGTCTGCATCAGAACAGAGTTTTAAGAAAAAGGAAAGATAGTAAACTCTAACCCACTAGACGGAAACCGATCAAAACCAGAGACTGCTAAATAAAAACATTCTGGCGACTGGATTGCATGACCATAACTTACCATTCCTTGGCTCTGGGCTGTGAGACTTTGGAGGCGAGCCATCTTTAGAAGAGCTTGGCCCGGGTGGCCAGTGAGACAAAACAACAAGGTCTCGTTTCTCAATGGGAGAAGATCTGTGGAGAGATCATTGTAAGCCGTGTTAAGTGATATCAGCATTTTTAACCAGCCTCGTGTGTAAGTGTATGAACATTTTAACTATTGCCAGAATACATAAATTGATAATATTAATGAAAAGATGTTAAAGGAAACAGACTGTAGGTAAAACATGAAAAAATTAACCTGCCAACTCTTAAAAGTAAAGCAACTCATAACAGTAATGAACAGCACTGATTTGCAGGCAGACAAAGAATCATAAAGCCACGCATCACACATGGGTACTTACAAAAACCATGGATTGTCGTGCTTCTTTACTCCTATTTTTGTACCCTGAATCAATCTGATCTGTCTTCGGTTCAGTGATTGTTAGAGCGGGTAAATCTTGCGAGAACGTTTAGATAGCAGTCTAGATCACATCGTCAAATCTTGTATCATCACTCTCTCAGAGGTCACAGGAGGACCATGCCTGGCTTTCAACATCAGAAAGAAATTCTGGTTTATCATTCGCTCAATCCCAGTTGATCCTTTAGTCATTCTCTTCATCTTAAGGGTTTGGCGGGAGTCAGATTTATCATTCAAAGGTTTTTCCAAAGATGGACATCAGAGGGTATTTAGAAGATTGAGTCCTGGGGACAGCAGAGGTTCCGAAGTGAATGGCTAACTTTCCAGGGTGATGTTTGAGACAGGTTCACATCATCTTCTCCGTAGTTGTGCAGAGGTTTAAAGAGAGTATCCAGTCAAGTCTGCCCACAAATTAGTCAAGGAAACATATTTAGGGCTCTGTGGTAGCAACAAATGGGACTTCTACTTCTTTAAATCTTCTGCTCCTCTTACATTTTAATGTGTTGGGCTTGATTTAGAAAATAAGCAGGGCTTTTAGGAAGATGATCATCTGGGTTGTTCTTCAGTAAGAACGAAGTCAAGGAGCAGTGGGATAAACTGCAGAGAACATCCGTCTTCTCAGGTTAACATACAACGGTTTTGGTTACAAACTTCTGGTGCCAGTGAGTTTGGCTGCATGTGCCACTTGTGAATATTCTGATTTCTTCCCAGCTGTTGATGTGCACCAATGATTACACAGAGGAACTGACCACAACACATGCTGGCACGTGGGTCCGGTCCAAAAGCATTCATACGAGAAAGAATGAAAAGGCCAGGCTGCCAAACTCATATTTCTTCTGTTTCCATGCCACATTGAAGTTGAAATTCTGACTGAGTGCAAACTTATCTTCACTTTATCTATTTAAAATCCTTTCTTTTGGTTTGTCTGGTTTCACCACATCTGTGTAGAAATTTTGAAACAAGGATTTGCCATCTTCTTTTCACTTCTCAAAAACACGTAAATTAGCTTTTCCCAGCAAATTAACTTAAGGTTTGAAGGCCTGTTTTCTTACAGGTAGTGTTGATATGATTACAACAGTAGCTTTTCATTTGGTAGATTTTCTGCTGCAGGTTCAATTTCAGAAAATATTCTAGTCATCATCCATAGCGCCTTTCATCCTGTGAAGACTCCCGTTGTCAAATGCATTGTACTTAGTGCAAGGAGTAGCCGTTGGTTTTTTTGTGTTTCTACTTTCTGAAGGGGAATGTTGCACCATCATCCACAATGTCTCACTCTTCCTGAGTCCCAGAGTCCTGAGGGAGGAGCTGTGTCTTCTGGCATGAAAGCACTTTAAATTGGATATACTCTTCCAAATTCACAACACACATTTTGGGCGTTTTCTTAAGCCAAAAGGTACCAAGCGTTTCCCGCTGGTTTTAACAGTTTCTTGTCAATATCAGGGGAATGTTTTGTTACTAGTTATTTGATGCGGATTAAAAGGCGTGAAAATACAAAAAAATGTATTAGTTAGGTTTCAGTAAAAATGAATGCAGATCCTTTTTTTTTTTTTTCCCAAACTGATTGTGGCTAGTGACATCTTTCCAAACATCCTCTTGGTGGCTTTATGGCTTCTGTCGTCCCGTTTTCAGCAATAATCATTGCCATCCATCATTGAGATTATGTTTAGGCTTAAAGCTCAGACTAGCTTTGATCACTGAATTTCCAAATACAGGCCATTGGACATAAATTTGATGTTTTATGATGGTGCCATGAAAAGTTGACAGATACTTAGTTGATGTCTATATTCCAAGGTCCATGTATTTCTGACATTTTTTCCAATAACTTTCAAGGGGAAGCTGGCAATTTTGGTTACGGTCATGCTTAGTGCGGTCCTCTCCGCGTCATCCTTTGCATGCACCAACAAATAGATTTACACTAAATCTTGATACCTTCTGCTTTAATATGCATTTTTTCTCTATTGAAGATGAAGAGGGCTCTGCAATATGCTGAGCACTTTTTTTTCTCTCAAGATAATGAACATCAAGGCTCACAAACTGATGAATCCTTCAACAGTGCAGATCAACTCCACTCTTCTCAACAATGGCTTTAACATGTCAGGTTTTAAACCAGGTTGGCTTTACTGATATGGTGTGAAACTTTGCACACTTTGTCTCCTCAGCCCACTTGATAGGAAGCTTTTTCGAAACATATGCAGCACGCAGACAGGGGTTAACTGAAACTTTGCAGCTTTTGATAAACTGTTTCACTGTTTCACATTAAGCTCATCACGACATCTCCATTTTCCACAGCAGGTACCCCTTCACATAGAGACATTCTTTCTTGACCTCCCAATCATCATCAAGCCCCTGCGAACAGTGCAAGAAGGAAAATACCGTACCTGTGAGTGTTCAAGGACCGGCGAGATTCCACCTGTTCTTTGCCTGCATCAGAGTCTCTTGATGACTTGCTGGCATTGCTTTCTTCTCTGGGAGGTGACTGTTGTGGTTTCACCCTCCTTGGTTCAAACTTTCTCAGGGGAACTGCATTTGACTGGAAACGCTTCTTTCTGATGGAAAAAAAAGTGTTCACATTGCCCTGCCAGGCAGGGTCACCTTGGCGAGGCCTGGGTCTCACATGTGGAGGAATTCTGAGCCTCATGAGAGACTGTCTGCCCTTAATCAGGTAATTTTTATCCCTGAGAGACAACGGTTTACCACCAAACGGCCTGGGAATACTAAGCAGCTGAGGTCGCTCTCTACGGGGGTATTTTGGAATGCCATGCTCCATTGCAGGGTTTGAGGTGGGCATGCTGATGTCAGATATTCCCCTCTTGCGGGGTCCTGCCACTTGCCTCTCCTGAGGGTTTCTGTGGTAGGAGGTTGATGGTGACGGGCCTCCTTTCCATGAGGGGGTCCTGAAAGGGGGCGGGTGAGGGCCATCCTGTGCCCTTTCTCTGCTGTGGGACCTGCTTCCCTGCCTCTCCATCGGGCCACGCTGCCGCCTGGACTCTTGCTCAGATGACCACCTGCATATCCATCAAACAATACAGAAATCATTACAATGACAGATCCATTGTCATGTTAAGTGGGAGGTGGGACTTAAACTTTTATCTTATCTTTAATCTTGCAGCCCCTTCATAATGCCATGACAGGAGGAAACAGGTAGGAGAAGTAAACTGACTGTGCAATTTAGGAAGTAACACTGGTTGAATGGCAAGGGAAACCACATTTAAATCAGACCCCCATTCCCCTCTACTAATTTAGGGTTGGGGCAGAGCTGACGTTATGATTATGACCCCTTTAACTAGGAGGACTGGGCCACCTCTTTCATAATTTTACCCAGCTGGGATTGCTGCTTGAATCGTGTACCTCTCTGGACATGAGCCCCTCCCATGCATCTCTCTGGGGCTCCTCTGTGACCCAGAGGGCCCATGTTCTCCATTGCGTGGATGAGAGAAAGCTCCAGCCTCATTCCATCTCTTCATGCCATGACCCGAGTGCTCATGGGGTCTTTCTCTGGGAGAGTAATTCCCACGAGGTTCTCGACTCCGCTGCTCCTGATGCTGAAAACCTGACTGCCTTTTGTGGCCTCTGAAAGACCCCTGAAAGGTTGATGCAGGCCCTGGCCTCCTGTCAGCTGGGTGGTTGCGAAAATGTCTTGGGGAGGGGGACCTGTGACCTGAGGGGTGGCCATGGAAAGGTGGGCCTCTCTGACTTGGAGATCCTTGTGAAGGACCACGAGAGGCTGGATGATGTGGGGCGTGAGGGGATCGATTTGGCCTAGTTGGAGAAGGTCTCCTCTGGTTATGGTGTGGTTCCATTTTGGGAGCGTACGAGTATGAGTCCTGATTCTGGGACCTCCAATGATTGAAACGTGGCTCCCTTTGCTCTCCCATCAGGGGAACTCTTCCCGCAACTGGTGGTCGTCCTCTACCTCTTGGCTCTCTCCAGTTTCCTCTATAGCCCGGGACATCTCTTCTACTTTTGGAGTTGGGGACGTAATTCCCCTCATTCGGTTTAATGCCATGACCATCCTCGTAAGGTCTAAAAGTACACAAAAAAAAAAACAGAAACATTTGGATGACAAAACAAAACGCCAGTTAAAACATTACAGTGTAAAAGCTTGGGCCAACTTTCAGCCCAAACCCCGAGACAAAAGATGTACCCTTAAATAAAAACATGAAAGTATCCAGGTGCAAATTGACATACCAGTGATGAAAAAAACATTACCTGGGCTTTAAGCGTGGTGGTCCAAAATGTGGTCTGACCATCTCTGGATAGTAGTGAATAATCTATGGAAAAATAAAGGAACACTATTGGGTTAACTTAATCATATGATAAGCAGATAAGCTGTCATCTTCAACCAACCAAATCTTCAACATTTTAAAGTTAGAACGTGCAGCTTCTTGAACCAGTAGATGTCGCCCTTGAGCACAAGCATGAAACCAAAACAAACCGCTGTTTGGCAATACCTCCACCAAACCGAAGCCTCTTTTCTATCTCACACACCTCCAACCCTCCTCCACTCAGTTTGCATGAAGGAGTTTAGTGCGAGTGGCGGAGAAAGTTGTCTGTGGCCCGAGTTGCAATTGCCTGTGGCCTGCATTGTTGTGTTACTGCTCTTTAATTAGCTCGTAGCTTCACATTGCATGCAAATTTACACGGAATAACTGATCTAAAATGCATTGTAAACGGTCATGACTCAGAGATTTACAGAGGCGATACTTGATTTCTGCTATATTTGTAAAATGTTGCACATTCTTAAAATGCTGAAAATATATTTTAGCCAATTGGGTAGATAATAGATTACTATCTGCTTGACAGTTGAGCGCAGCGAGTTAAAAAATTCTGTCTGGTATCCGGGTAAAGTACAATTTCTTTAACAGCCAAGGTTTAACAGTGATCAATGCCGCCCACAGCAATACAAGAGCTGTTAATCAGAGATAAGAGATCAGTCAGTCTAACTCTAATCAATACTCTCATTATCACCTTTTAAATGTTTGAATATGAATTGAAACTTAAGGAAACCAATAAGCCTGTTCAGGACAAAGTTAAGATTTCCTTTAGTTTTGTTGATGCCATAGTTTTCAAAACAGGGGTCTCTGTTGTCAGGGTTGTGCCTTATTTTAAACATCAAAATGAGGTCCTGCTCGTTTTGACGAAGAAATGTTAGTCGTCTTGGGGAATAAGCCTGGCAATATTTAATCTACACTGACATGACTCCAAAGACAATGCACAAAACCATAAACCCCGACTTAAACCATGACTTTTCCTGTGTCGAGTGTCCCTATTAAATTTACAACTATTTACAACTCTGTTTTTGCACATTTACATTTAATCTTCCATATTTAATTTACAACCATTTATGACTCTGTTCTTGCAATTTACATTGAATTTACAACCATTTATGACTCTGTTTTTGCACATTTACATTTAATCTTCCATATTTAATTTACAACCCTTTACAACTCTGTTTTTGCACATTTACATTTAATCTTCCATATTTAATCTTCCCATTTAAGACTAGTAATGCTTAGTTAAATCCTGGTTGTATATATATTCACATTCTTAGTTTTGAGTGCTTATTTAATATTATATTATGTTTAGATTTGCTAACATTGTGGGTTTTTTACTCATATTGTGTGTTTGATAACCTGCTGCTGTAACGCCACAATTTCCCAGTTTGGGATCAATAAAGTAATTCTATATGTCAAATATTTAATTTTAAAAACCCAGACATTGCAAAGTCGTATTGACAAAACATAGTTATTAGACACAATCAAAATCGAAAGTGCAACTTAAAATACGCTTCTTTTTCCTATCCCATAATTCAAGAGATGACAAAAAGAAGTTATATACAAAGCCAACAAGGGAGTTACATGTTGTAAATATTTGTAGACGTCGGGTTGAGTTTCAGACTGGAGAGGATCGAGCCTCCATGTTTGGTATCAACGACGGACAGCTCTTATAAAACAACATGACGACTATTTATGAACTGGGGAAAGCACTATGAACTGTTACCAAGTATCTCAATATTCCGCTCAGGTTTATACTCGATGTTAAACACACGGATTTATAAATGCAGGTCGAGCTAACGCTAGAAGTAACCTTATCTTCTTATTACCACTTAGCTGGCCTGGGTATAAGGCTAGCGTTAGCATGACGCCACTACCAGAAAATGTACTTTTCCTTGTGAGTCATTTGGGCACATTACCAACACTTTAAAAAGGGTGTAACAACGACACACTAACGTCGACTATGAAACAGTGTACTTTAATAATTCAGCTTGCTACTTACCAAAGACCAGACGTCGAAGTAGAGACAGACACGGTCGTTGCGCAGACCAGTGGAATGAGCGAGTTTCGCGCATGCGCACAACCGTTTATAGAATGCCTTGTTCAGTGCGGTAATTCTCCACAGCGCCAGGGGGCGAGAGTGAGCGAATTATTCCGGATTACAAACATGAGGTCAAAGTGAGTGCTGGAGAGAGAGTGCTATCGGGTAAACGTATTTAAAGAAAAAGGGCCAATACTCCATTGGCCCATTTTCTACTAATTTTACTAAAATTGATGTAACAAACTGAAATGTACGCTGTTGTATTCAATAAACCTCTAGCATTCAATAATAATAATTTCTCTGCTTTATCTGGTCTCATGCACTACATCACTTTATTCTATCCTTTTTATATTAGTATTCATCCAGTTCTGGTTACTTTATTACTGATGTTTCTTATCCATTATTGCAATACGGTCACTTTATTTATCTATTTTTTACCTTTGCAGTTATATTGTATATATTAGTTCTGTTGTTCCATTATTCACCATGCACCTTATTAACTTATCATTTAGTATTTGCCTACCTGCACATATCTCTGTATATATATATTTATTTCTCGTTTACTGCACATAGTTATGGTTACATCTGTTTACATCTGTTAGTCCGATCACTGTCCACTTATATCTACTCTTTTATATTTTGTATTTTTAAGTTAAGTTTAAGTTTTAAATTGTATTTAAATTGACACTTTATATTTAGGTTAAAATGTTTCGTACTTGCACTGTTGTTAATTTACTGCTCTGTGTGCCTTTGAATTTGAATAAAGTTTTTTGAATTGAATTTGAATTTGAATTCACGTTCAAAATATTCAGGTGAAACGCAGGTTGTTAAGAAAAATCCCAAAACCACGCCACTTTGCTGTGTACGTTTTGAACTCCCAGAAAAGTCACAAGTCGTCACCAGTTCCCTCAAATATGTTTTCATGTGTTGGTCATTGGGTGTTTGATAAGCTTCACTTTGCGACTTTCTCACGATGAGCTAAGTCTCCAATATCACATTTCGTAGCCTGTAAAAACTATCTGCAAACAAAACATTGCGTTGGCTTTATGTTGCAGTAGTCACGCCATTAATAATATCACCAGCCTGTCAATAATACGACGTGTGCAAATTCAACCCATATTAACGTTTAAAATATGTGTTTAAAGTAACACAGTCATATTTATATCTACACAATTATACACATGCTACAATAGATTCTTTATCAGCAAAAGTTAAACGGTAAGGCTCCAAGTGGACTTTATTTTCAATTTAAAGTAAAAAAGAACACAAAAACCTGTGCGGACACAAATGAATGTTATAGTTACAGTAGCCTATGCAAGCTGACTTATTACAGTCAACAACCACAAATAAACAGACCTTACTTACTAAATGACTGATATACATACACTTCATTCATATATTTAAATGCAAAACCATGTATATAAAAAAATAAGTATAAGTAAAACAGGTTGACTGCTTTAAATGCTTAAAAAAAACACATGACACACAAACAGAATTCCTAGTTTGACAGTTTATTGTTTTGGATAAAATGACCATGCTTACCATGCACAATGTCTACAACAATTACATAACTTGGAGGAAAGCGAACTGTTATGTTATATGGGTATGAGCGAAGTAAATACTTTTGTTGTATGTCTTTATACTCATTTGCATTTAGTTCAACCTCGCCTCTGTGCAAAAAAGCAGCATTAAAGTAACTGAAACACCAAAATATGCATGATGCACATCCTAACTTTGGAATACTGTATTTTTCTGTATGGCTACTTCACTCCAGTAAAAAAGTCTCTGGAGGCTATTTATTGTCTGAAGAACATCATTCTAAATGTAAGTGATACAATTATGTGAACAAGCTTTTGGTGTTATTGTTCGCAGCATGGCAATGATGCATTCAAAACCAAGGTTCAAGTATAACAGGTCAACTACTCACAATAATCCTAGTGGCCAAACAGGAAGGACTAAAAACAGGGTCAGAAAACAGTGAAATGGTTTGCTCATAAATCCAGTCTCCCATAAGGCATCTCTACTGAAATGACAAGTATACATAACACACAAAAGTAAATTTTAAATTATTAATTAACTCCTAAATTACTCACAAAATAAAGCAGCCCAATACAGGACCGCACATTACTACAGGATGAGAATAGATACTTGCACAGAGTCTTTATAGCTACAGGAACCAGTTGTTGATTGTTAAGGAAACACTCCCACCCCATTGCATTTCAGTCCTACATATAAATAGATAGCTAGATATCTGCTGATTGGAATCTATGGATGTCCGTGGATTAATGCATCCGCTAGTGCTTTGCCTTGGGAACCATTAACCCAGCAAGGCACAACTACAAAAAAAACACAATTCAATCACATGAATTTGCTCAGCTTTCAGTATGTTCATCATTAGAAATCAATTTAAACAATAAAATCATTGGTGAAATGGGGAACTATACAGTGAAATAAAAATATTATCAATGCAATAACTGTATTTGCAAATGTGTGATTAGGGATTCACTTAAGTCTGCAGCAAACACATGATATTCTAGCATAATTTGTACTGATGGCATGGCTTTTTAAAATGCGCCAAAACATTCAAGTTGGCATCTAGAATTAGTTTTCTTGCTCGCGTGCAGTTAGAAGTCTCTGTAACAGAACATTAAAGATTAAAGGGAAAGGGCTCATTGCTGTGAAGTCCAAACTTTTCACAATTAATTGATGGGACCTATTGCTGGATAAGGAATACTTAAGGACTGCAGTGGTCTTGGATTTCTGCTGGGTTTCGTTTGCCAGATAAATCCATCACATCCTCCCCAAATCAATCATCACTACATGCACAGAGGACATTACCTAAGAAAAAAAAAGTTAAAGTTTTGCAACTCTACTAGAAATTTAAAGTCATGCCTTTCCCAGTAACTCACTGAATTTGATTTAAAGGCTTGAGAGGGCATGTGGAAAAGCAGAGGTGCAATGCAGACATCAATACATTGAGCAGGTTTTATCACTCTAGTCTTCAGACTTAAATGTTAGCCAGTGAGGATACTGTGCAGGGAAAGTAAGAAATTCTTATGTTACCATACATAAGCAGTACAGTGTTGCATTGTATTTATTCAAAACCCTGATATATTTCTTTTTGTAATTATATCGTATATGCACACTCTTCCAGAGCCCCTTGCACATGTGCTCATTTTTCCACACACCTTTGTCCTTAACAAAACTGTAGGTTTAACAAAGTCTAATGCTTTCAATTGTCAATTGCTATGTTGTTAGAATATAGGAGCTGTCTTGTTTATTGCGAGTTATGTTTTAGTCAATTTCTATGGCTCTATTCCCTTATATTTCGTGACACATGGGCACACACAAAATGTGAGTTTGTGTGTGTGAAAGAAAGAGAAGAGAGAGAAAAAGATAAGCGAGAGAGGAAGAAACAGAGAGGGATTCATTGACTACTTGATGCTAAGTTTGTTCGAGGATGGAGGAGCCAGCCCAATGAGCTTTGAGTCTGACATGGGACTGACAACGCCTTCAATAAGGTTCTTGTTGCAGTCGCCCATGTTGCCGTCAGAGGACAGTTTCGGGTAGGTTACACCACCTGTCAGGTCTATCAGGTCTTCAAGCGCACGGGCGTTGCTCACACTGCCCGGATTGATTTCATTGACTGGTGAGAACTCTTGGATTGAGATGAGCTCCTCTCTTGAAGCCGGGCTGAAATACAAAGATAAAACAGCAATCGTATTTACCTCACATAGCGGCCAATATCCTCTTGACATCACTCTCAGGGAGGATAGCTTAAGTGCTATATCGTACTGACTGTTATGTTGAAGATTTTGACTATTTTGAATCTGCCATTTGTTAATGGAAACATGGAAGGACTCCAGAACATATTTCATTATAATACAAAAAAAAAAATACTGTCCGAAAAAAGGCTGAATCACTAACTAGCAGAAGATTACCACTATAAACATTAACATAATAATGTTAGCATTCAAACACTACCTAGCTAACATAAATATTAGACAGAAAACTGGACAATCGTTGTCTCTCTGATGTTTCCCAGTTGATCAGCAATTTACACAGTTAAACGGTGGTGGAAATGTCCAGGGATATCAGGCCATATTTCAAGGTAAGTAAAAAGCTAACTACACCGAACCACTAAAGCCAGCGAAAATTGCCATTAGCTAGGGATTTACACCATCTAGTGTGTTGTAACACTATCAAATGGTTATTTTAGGAGTGAAATACTTCATAACCAACAGTAATATTAGATAGGAAGTGGATGAATGCTAACAGACAGAGGTCAAATGACATCCCAATCCTACTTCTTTTAGTTTCTGATCAACATGAAACCAGTGAAATTACAACAAATTAAAGACTCTGAACATAGTTTTAAGATGAATTACAAAAAAAAAATCACTCGAGTGCCATTCTTTTCTTGACTCATATGATTGTTACTGTGCTGCTGCTTTTGCTGATTCTTTCGTTACCCGTGTAAATTTCATCCTGTGGACGTTAACGTTTGCAAACTCACTCAAATGAAACTCAACCTTTTACACCTTTTAGGTTGCTACCTAAGCATTATTTTGAACACCTTACATCGCCTGTTGGGAATAGAATAGACTGCATGTACAATTAAAAAACAACAAAAAGTCACTAGCTAGCACTGAACCACGTACTAGCTAAAATGACTCGTATATATTTTCTACTGCTATGTGGTGTAACTTTTAAACGCAGAGAGCAGGCTGTTATATTTAATATTTGTATGACTTCCACACTAATTGTAACAGTACCACGCAATAACGGCTTTTAACTTCCCGCTCTGAGCATGACGTCACAAGAAAATGGCTATAGTGTAAATAGGTATTTGGTATCCTGCTGTGTTAGTGTGGCGTTGTCACATAGTACTAATAAAACAGTGTTACCTGATGACTCACCTGACGTCCATCGACTGCACCTCGTCAAAAGACCCCGTCCCCTTCACATTGAGTGGCTCCAGCTTGATGGCCGGGGGGGACAAGTGTCCCGCCGGCCGGGGTGTCACAGGGGGTTTAATAACCTCCATCTGGGATCCTCCCTTTGGTTTCCTCTCAGCTGTCACCACATGCAGGCTTTGTTGTTTGCTTACCTCAGCAGTAACATGGCTTCTTGTCAAGGCACTTCCTTCCCCCTTCACTGCTCCGTTCATCATACCTCCCTCCTTTGGGTTGACTGCTGTTGGCTTTATTGGCTCCTTATTTATTTGGTCTGGGGCTTTAACGTTAGCTCTGTGCTGCACGTTTACATTCATTTGCAACTCTCTTCCCTGCTGCTTGGTGACACATGATTTGCCATCTTTGTTGAGTTGGCTGACTTCATGGATCTGTTTGGTGTCAGGTCCCTTGTCAGGAACGTTTTGTGTTGATGTCGCTGGATGAGTGTTTTTCACTGGCATACTCTTCCGATTGTCCATCTGTGCTGCTGCTGCTGCTGCTATTGCTACTTTCTTGACCGGGGAACATGCCTTTGTGTTGTCTTGGACTGTGGCTGACTCCTTAACCTGAAACTCAACCTTTTTGATTGCTTGCTCATTCACCTGAGCAATACTTTGAACAGCCTTTACTTCACCTGTGGAGAATGGAAAAGACCACAGTGGGCTTCACTTTATTTGGACTGTCCAGTTAATAACTGAATTGAGTTGATTTGAGTCTGTTTTTGCTAACAGTTACCGTCAGACATTATCAGTGATTCAGTCTGTTTGTATGTAAAACCCAATTGAGCTGAGAATTAACACTGAACAGTCCCAATAAAGTGTAACCTCACACTGGCGGAGAGCAGCCCCTGAGTGCATCTTCCAAGGACATTTTCAAGAGCAGCTAATTTTACAGTCAGCGCCCATGGTACTGCTCTACTGTAAAATCTGCCCAATCAGGAAGAGAAAGGTCCTTGGCTGCTGCTATATATTCTAGAAAACACTGTGTGACCCAACCCAGATGTAAAATATATGTAAAATGTATGGCCTAAAGCACAAGCAAAAGAAATCTTGACTTTAAGCTGGACAAGGATCATAGCTTTTTCGAAAGCCAAGGCATAAGGTCATAACAAGAAAAGAAAGAAAAAAAGAACAGAGGGAAATATTTGGAGACAGTACCTTGTTGAGTTGTCACACAAAGTAACCTTTAAAAAAAACTGCACATGCTCAAGAAAAGCTAAAAACGGAATCACGTAAAAATCATACATGCCCTGTTTGCAATTTTCCAGCAGCAAGGCGTAAAGAGAGGGGCAAAGTGAGCAGGGACAGCAGGCAAACTTAAGTACTAGCGGGGCGACTTAATCAAATACTAACCTGTTGGCTTCGCCTCACCCTGCTCCTCCCTCTGCTTCAATGCAGAACAGAGACGATCGAGTTAATGTTTGATGTAATGAGGACACAAAACACAAAGTATGACCAACAATAGAATTTAATAAAGATGACGACAGAAAAACAGACTTTTAATAAATAAAACAAAAGGGTCTTGATCGAATGATCAGCTGGTGCTTAATGGCAGCAGGTTTACTGTATGAGAACAAAGGTGTCTCTTACAGTACCTTCAAGTCAGCTTCAGCCTTCCTTGTTCTCTTCATTATCTCCTCAATTCTCTGCAAAAGAACAGCAATATTTAATCACAATGTAAACTTTACAGAGGTTCAAAATGCAACCTTTATACAGAGAGGGCTTAGGCTGTCCTTTCTAAGGGTTTCTCTGATCATAATAACCTTTTTTCTTAGTTGTCTTTCCTCTTCTTCTTGTTGTGTCTGCAAGTCTCTGTCTTGCTGTTGACGCTTGGTCTCCTCATGAGTCTGGACTTTTGATTTTTCTTTCTGTTTTGTTAAAAAATAATTCTATTAGTGACCACACTGCAGGACAAAGTATCATTTAATGAAAGCCAATATGAACAGCATGAAGACAATGATCTCCTACCTCTATGTCAGTCAGGATCTGTAGTTTCACCTCCTGCTCCTCCGCCTTTTGATTCCCTTCTTCTTGTTTCATCCTGTGAGGACCTTCCTCCATTTTCTCTCCTTCCTTTAATTGTTTAGCCTTCGCTTCCTGTGTGTGCTGCTCCTGTGTGAGTTGCTTCTTCAGCTGCTCTTCCCTGAGTCTGATTTGGAGGTACATATACATGTATTAAACATATTGTAAGGCTGTTTAATGCTGCCTTCGATATAATGAACAAACTCACTTTTGTTCTTCCTCTTGTTCCCGTTTTTTCTCCTCCAGTTCCTTCTGAGCCCGAGCTAGGCGCCGGCGCTCTGCCAGCAGCCTAGTGGCCTCCTCTGCATTTGTCGTGCCGGCTGCCATCTTTCCTGTGGACATGCCTGTTGTTGATTCTGTCACACATAGAAAGACTGGTGTAAGATCATACAAGTGTACTTAAACTAAAGGTAGCTAGTATACAAATAGTCTAGTATCATCTGCATAAAGTTGACCTTCTTTCTTGTCTCCATCCGGAGTACTACTTTCTGTCTTCTTCTCTGATTGATCAACTTTTGAAGACATGTTGTCCTTTCTGTCAGGTGAGCGACTTTTTTCAAATGTGTCAACTTTTAGCTGCTTGTCAAAAGTTTCTCCCTTAGATGATCTGACGTCCACATTCTTCTCACCTTGAGGCGTATTTGTTCCATTCATTTCACAATTTTTCTTCACTGCAGTCTCAGCTTTGGATTGTTCACCGTGTTTTTCTGTCTTCTTGTCTTTTGCATTCCTGTCATCAGTTGACAGGTTTGAACGATGTCTTGTAGGAGAGTAATGGTACTGATGTGCGTTGCTAGGAGACTGGGTGCGCATTCTAGATGCAAGCCTGCACACAGATGGAGACGTTTTACATCAGTATGAAGCAGTCGGTGATAGGGAGGACCGTAGCAATATGCGACAAACGCAATGTTTGCCTGCCTTTAAGTTTTACCCTTAATAAAAATCTTACCTGGAGGTAGTGGGGGAACCCAAGTACTTGGTGACGCTAGCAGGAGATTCAGATCTCCTCACAGGTGAGCCACATCCTGGGGATGCAGTTCTTCTTTCTCTGCGGAGCCGCTCTTTCTGCAAGAAAAGTCAAAGAGATTTGAGACACAATCTTTTTGCTCCGATCCATTCATGTTTGATTCTTATGGGTGTTTTGTAATTTTGTTCGGCATGAGGGTTTGTGCCTAATCTAACCTTGGGGGTATTGGGGGTGGACTGAGAGCCTCCCTGAAGTCCAGCTCTGCTGTGATCTGCAGGATTCACCGAGCTGCAGAAAGGTGACCTGTGAGGGCTGCAGGGTGCTGCATGATGACAAACATGATGCTTATCAAATCAGATAATGGCAGATAACAAGTGACACAGGGATATTAATAGGCTGACTGGAGAGCGTGTGCTGCAACCAACTGATGCTTACAGACTCGCTTTTGCTGCCAAAGTCAGTTGGCAGACATAATGCTGGGAAAGACAATTTAATCTGAGGGTGTGTTGTATTTAAGGCCAGTCTTACAATTCACATATTGATTTTGGTTCTGATTCAGCCGAAAAGAGCTGAATGATCTCCCAGTATAAGAATGGGGCCCGACTGATGGATAGTGAGCTCATCGTTGTCTTTCTCCTGCCAGTATTCAGCCGTCATGGTGTGTGTTAATGCCATGCAAGGCATTATTAGGCAGGCATTCATCCTGAGTCTGTAATCTGTTCAGTGGGATTCAAGCACACACAGGCCAGAATTGCGGCTGCTAACAATAACACTATTCACAACAATTTCCCCCTGACACAACCAAAAACAAAAACAGCAAATGAAAACAATCAAAGAGACCCGAACTAACAATCTAAAAAAAAAATCCCTCAACGTCGGATGCGTCGTACAACACAAGGAGCAATCTTCTCGCTGTCTCTCGTAACTTCGGTTCCATCTGTCACCATCTGTAAAGAGTAATCTCTAAAGAGCACCGCCTTCTCACTGCGATGCCTGTATCTGTTTCTATTTTAGTGCACATTTTTCTATTCTAGGTCATGGGCGACTAATCTCCAAAACCATCCATCACCACTTAACTGCTTTCATTTTGATTTTAAAAAAAGAGGAACAAAGATGTCTAGAAACGGCGAAAGAGAAACCCCAACGATGATTAAGAATTTCCAGTCGAACTTGTTCTGTAGCTTGTCTGTAATCACTGAAAGATTACTCATCTGGAGAAACTAATCCCACAGTTGATTTAGAGGGAAATTTGAACGAGCGTCACACAAACTGGAAGTCGTCCTGAATTAAGCAAACACATGACATAGGAATAGGCTGATGAATTAATGGAGGAAATAGGTCTCTGCAGACAGGATACAGTCCATGAATTAGCCAATCTTTTCCTTATTGTCCTTTTTTCTCCTGCGTGGTGGCTCATGCAGTCATGCTGCAGAGTTTGGGACTACAATGGATGTTTCGTGCCTGGCAGGGGGACAGCACTCAGTGTTCCTTCTCCCTTTTTTTCCCTCTCTCACGAATAGTTCCCTCTCTCTCAGTTTCTCTGGGCTACTAACTCGCTGAAGCTCTTGTTTAGGCTTTTTTAAATGGTCTTTTAAGAGATCGACTGGTTCAGGCCTAATTTTGTTGTACTGATTTTCCAACAAACTTATCTAGTTACATTTTTTTATTTTAAGAATAAGACATAGCAAAGAAAGAATAATGTGTTCCGTCAGGTTTTCAGGTAGATAAAAATAATTTGGCTTCATTTAGCGTTTTTGGACAGATGCCTCGATTTAAGTCAGTCAAAGCTCCTCTACTATTTACATCAAAAGCATCAGAGAACGAAACACAGCAAACACACCAGAGTCTAGTTTACATAAGCCCCTTTTACATTGCAAGTTCAAGGAAAGACTTTGGTGCCCCTGTTACACCTCATCTGCGATGTAAATGTGACGAAGGGGGGAAAGGGTGGGGCAAAGTCATTCTGCATGAGCCAGCATTTGAGGTAGTAAAAGAGGCATAACGGTGAAACCATGTAAAACATCAGAGCTGAATGGGCGGAACAATGCCGTGTGTGTATGTGTGTATGTGAAGCCCTAGTTTTTTGGTTTTCATTTTGTTTTTTCTCGTGCAGCCACAACTCTGTAAAGTACGGTGAAGTCACACACTGGGACACCGATATTACACCATGGCTTATTCAATTAAAAAAGGACAAAGTATTACAAAGATGTAATAGAGCAGATTCACAATGTAAAAGGGGCTATAGAGATGTCTTTGCATAAATACATTTTATCTTACTTGCACAATAAAAAAAAAAGCAGCCTAACAAACATGCATTACAGGAAGAACACATTTGCCTTTGGCCCACCCAAAGGTAAACACACAGACATGGCAACTGTTGGATGAACAGGAGGGGGAGATACATTTGGGAGGGCAAAGTGGGGGGGAGGGGGGGGGGGGGGGGTTGGGATCTTAACTTTACCGGATTCGCTCGCAGCAGGAAGGGGGGAGGCAATGCCATGGGAAAAGGCGGAGGCAGCAGAGAAAGGGAGTGGGGCATTCTCACTGTCACCTAAAGGCAGCGGGCGGAGCAGAGCAGAGCAGACAGAGCATTATGATCAGTTTCACTGAGCAGTTCCTCATCCAGCTGGTGAGACCTGGATGGGAGTTAACATACCAGCAGGGATGTAATGACACTGTTGTTACTTTGGTCTGATTTAAAGCCATGATGTGTACAGTTTTCTTGACTTCTCTGTTGGCGGTATCAAATAGGTAACGCAACAAGAAAAGTAGCGCACTCTGAAGATTTCTGCCTAATGTTTGCATTTTAATCTTTCGTACGAGTTCAAAATGTTTAGTTTTGTGATACAAAGACACCAGTGCAGATGTGTAACTCCATCCTGTCTCTTTTGGAAACCAGGAACAAATGTCTGCTCATGCGTACTTCAGCAGCCAGGCTGTCGGCAATGATCAGGCCAAGAGAAGGCTCTTTCCAACACACTCACTCACTCACTCACTCATTCACTCACTCACTCATTCACTCACTCACTCACTCACTCACTCACTCACTCGTTCACTCACTCACTCACTCACTCACACATTCAAACAACACTATAGCATACATTTAGTGTCAGTTGTCTCATAGAAACACAACACTATGCAGTCTTTCTGGAAAAAAGGCAGACGTTTTCCATTTCAAGATTCTTCTCACTTTCAGAATATTCCCATTTAAACATTCTCCCATCCATGATTATTTTATCCAAATTGATCTGTATTTACATCTGTGAGATCTGCCCTGACCTGCTCCTGGAGGGCAGCCTCTGCTCCAGCGCTTGGTCCTCTGCTCCAGCTGAAGGCTTCGCTCCATAGAGCGTTTCATCAGGGCTTCCAGACGCTCCTGAAAGACAACACAGCAGAGGGGACCTCTATTTGAACAATGTCACTTAACAACTGTCTTTTTTTTCTTTCTAATTATCACACATGCCCCCGGGGTCATGTTAGTGGCATGAAAGCATTCATGTGACTTGCATACACAAACAAACAAAAAGCATCTTGGATCAGACAGATCTGGAGAATTATATTTTGTTAATTCAGCTGACCCTCTCCTCCTCGAGCTGCTGCCTCCTCTTCTCCTCCACGGCAGCTCTGCGGTGCTCCTCTTTCTGCCTCTGCTCCTCAAGACGCCTCCAGCGCTCCTCCACTGTGCGCTCATACTGCAGCCTCGCTCGGCGCTCCTTCTCCCTGATCAGCTGCTCCCTGGCCGCTGTAGGAGACAAATTCTGCTTCAGGTTACACGGAAAAATTGATTAATTGGAGCTTTGTTGTTGCTTGTGGCTATTCCTTCAGCGGGGTCATTTAGTGTTCAGGATGTACGACACAGAAAAAATAGAACTCCACTTTTTCTTTTTTTCTTTTTTACAGTTTTGCAACAATTGAAAAAGCTTCTTAAAGAGTGCTTTTACCTCCGTGGTTTGGTAATGTCTGTCAATTCTTGGAGCAAAACTCTAAATCTGTCATTATAAAGTAAACTTATGTCTGCTGTGATTTGGATTTTGCCTTCAATCTAGAGCCAAGACTATCAAGAAGACATAAACCCTTGTCATCATGAGGAAACTGCTGGAGCTGCATGATTTACTGTGAGAGGGAGACCTACTTCTGTGGATTATTGAACGTTACTGTCACATTCTCTGAAGTGACTGAGCTCATCACATCCAAAAACCCAGTGAACTCAAAGTAAATTGTCTACTGGCTGGCAGAGCTCTTCCATATCCAATTAAACTGTAGAAAGAAAAAGCCAGCACAGAAAACTTTGGACTGGAAAACAACGCAGCAGGAAGCCTTTTTATTTCCCCCCGCCCCCCCTTGCCAAAAGAACAGGATATAACTTACCCAGGCTCCTCTCCCTCTCCTCACGTCTCTCTTTGGCTAATCGCATCCTGTCATCAGTCTTCATATAACCCTCCACAACTGAAAGATGAACCAAGATGTTAAAGAAAAAAGGAAGTGGCAGAGCAGGGAAATTCAAGGAGAAAAGGCTAAACTGCATCATAGAAGAAAACATGGACCTACTTAGTTTACCTGCGTGGTTGTTGTTGATGTGTGAAGGGGAGGCGTGTCCATTTATGTATGGCTTCTTCTCTGCGTTAGACGGAGCTGAGATCACCATTACAGAAGGATAAAGAGAAGGATAAAGAGGAATGACATCAGCACCTCAGTACTGACCTGTAGTACCGCTTTGTAACCAGCAGAGGGAAACATATCTGCAGCTCCGTGTTAAATGCATTGTGTTGCAAAATGCCAAGTACAGTAGCCCCATGCCAAGGGCAAACTGCAGCAATATGCGGGAGAGGGGAGGAAACTGTCCTTGACAGAAGAGACTGAGCACATGCTGAGTGTCTCTTTTAGTTATTTCTGCTGTCACCAGTTCCTGAACAACAGTGACAACAGAGCAGCCCTGAAACACATTTTCATTATATTTACAGACCCATTACTTCATCATATTATGTGTCTAAATTTGCAATAATCCAAACCACCGTGGTGTTAGTGATTTTTTAATTATCCCGATGAAAGTGTGACGGGCCCAGAGGAGGATTACTCACTAAGTTTTCCGGTTCGGACTGGAGAGCTGTGACCATTAGTCGGAGATCTCTTCTCCGGAAGTAGAGCAATGGATGGTGGTGCCATTTTTTCTCCTATAATGCACAAAACAAATCAAAGACTACTCAGGGTGTTTGACCTAACATGGAATCTAACATTCCCACCCCGACATCACAAAATCCCAATGGTTTAATTTGGTGGGAATGGAGCAGTTTGCTGGTGTGTAGCCCAGAGCTATAACTGCAGGAAGTGTGTTTGGGTTAATGCACAACCCATCACGTTTTAACTCTATTGAGTTTACTCAGATAGATTTTTGATGAAGACAAAATTAGACACATTAAAGAGGGATAATGTGCAACATGTGATATCATTTTAGTGCATATACTATTATAAAGAATGTACAGTTTAACAAATCTGAAACATCAACTAATTATGTAAACCATATAAACATTGTTGAGAGAACCTTATCTTAGGAACAGCTCCTCGTTAGTCATGTTTAATTCCACAGAGTCTATTGATGAATATGTACATTTTAATTTGCTTATTTGCCAACATGTTAATTTGCTTCTCCTGATTAACTGAATTACTCTCTTTTCTGTCTGGGATTAGATTCTGACTTCATATTGAATGAGTGATGCTGCCGTTTCTTCCACTTACTTCACAATGCACATACTGTGCATGTGCATAATACTTAACTGGTAACATTAATCCTTGTCAATCACAGCACTTCATTGATTTTTTTCAGTGGCGACACTGGTAGTCTAACAAACCCAGATACGTTTACCTTGGCTTTTGAGGGGAAAAGCCAACACTCTTTATTACTTCTATAACTTCATACTTCTGTATCTTACAGAGCTGTCCAGTCATAACTGTGAAAATACATGCTGCAAATGAGTATTATTATTATTATTTTTTAATGGTAATCTGCTTTAAAGACAACATACATTTTTTAAACAAAATTCGGTCCAGAGTTTTTTGAATCTTCACAAAATAATCTAAAAGTCTCAAAATTTCTCCGGTGTTCCCCGAGCATCTTTTTGCCCGACGACAGTCTGTCCTGTTTGGAATCAGTGTTCAAGTGTCAGGGGCTGATCCAGACCCTCGCAAGGGGTTGGCCTGTCGCCCCTTGGAATCTGATTGGTAACTTACATGTGCCACCCAAATATCCTAAAGTTCCAACCTGCAATTGGCTATTTGCCTTGTCAGAGACAGATCTAATGTTAAAATCAACTTTTTGGGCAGTGAAGCAACAGGCTGCTGGTTAGCATCCTTTGCATTTTAATGTGGAAAATGTTCCTTTGTTAGAATTTTAAATTGTCACTTTGAAATGTTTATGTTCCCGTTATGTTGTGTTACTTTTAAACATAACAATAATATATCAAATCTGTTATAATGCTTTAATGTTAGTTAAAGTAGATTGTTTGCATTGAAATGGTAAATAAATGCTATTCATGCCAAGTCTGCCCCCCCCCCCCCCCCCTCAAAACAGTCTGGATCCACCCCTGCCTTGTTTGACTTTGAGCATCTCGTTAGACCATTTTATTTTAGACCAGAGTGACTCAACTGTATCAAACATGATTATTGACCTGTAGGGAAATCTCCCCTCTGCCAGGGCGTGGAGGACAGCCCATAAATAGGCCTACAGTGCTCTAGAGACAATGACCCTGCAGTCTTCAGGCCCAAATATTCTTCACATACTGGGTTTGTTTCAAATGATACAGTGTAATCCACGTGTCTGTGCTGTGTCACAGGCCTCATCCTCTCCATCCATTGAACCGTTTTATCAGATTGAGTTGCGTCATCACTAAGAGGAAATAAGATACACTTATAGCAACAAAGCCTGAATATGCTTTGAAGTGACTTGACACTAATCGGTAGCCTAAAAGGAAAATGTAAACGACACAATGAAACACACAAAGGCACCCAGTTTTGTTTTTCCACACTTTTTTCCTAATGTTAACGTTAAGGGTCAGTGATATAGGGTTATTACAAGAAGAAGAAAAAAAAGATCACTCCATATGTCTGAGGTCTTATAGACGTGCATTTAACGAGTTGGCACATTGATAAACAAAACAGTGCAGAGCAGCGTCATGCACAGTGGAAATGTCAGTTGCGTCATTCATGTGTCTGCGTTAAAGCGCGGCGCTAGAACAAAAAAAAAACAAAAAACATAACAGTTAGCAGAATGATACCCACATCACAAATCTCAAACAAAGGCTTACCTGTAATTGCGTTTGGTGATGTGATTGTTTTCGCCATGGTAGCTGTCACAGGCTGCGTTCAGCTGAATGGACGGACGCGCATTCACCCAAAACACTCTGCGGTGATGTCAATGCAGCACAGGTATCCGTTTTCCCCCCACAGCAGCAGAAAGGAAGGACATCCACGGCGTATTTTAAAAAAAACAATCGTATACCCCTCAAACCGAGAGCATGGGAGGTCTTGGTAAAAGGCTGGAGGTGATATGTGGGAGAGGAGAGCTTTGAGTGGATGGAGGAGAGATGCAGAGAGAGAGAGAGAGAGAGAGAGAGAGATGCAGAGACTGGAGCAGAGAGGATGATAATGCGCACACACACAATCGAGTTTACTATCGAGCGAGCACACTGTGCGTCGCAGCGTAAAGCCTGCCCTGCTATGACCACACCACCGGCAGATGGAGGCGTTTCACTCTATGCACAGAGCTCAATCAAACGCAATTAAATTTCCTTTATTCCTCTTCTTGGATATACAAGCTGTCTCATACCTATCATGTTCCAAGAAAGGGGTTGGAAAGCATAAACTAGCTGCTGTTTCACACATGATGTTCAGAGGCTGACAAATCCTTTGTTAAAAGAACACAATTTGCACATAAGGACAAGATCAGCAAAGAGATAAGAGCTTTGTCCAGAAGGGGGCGCTAAAACAGAAAGTTCCTCACAGGAATGTATACACTTTTATTTGGAAAAAAAAAAGGACTCTTGACTTGTACAAATATGGGTTAGTTCAACACACACAGATCTGTACCCGACACCAGAATATCCTTTCCATGATAGCATGTAGAGAGCATTGCATATTTTCATTATTTCGACAGCTTCTATCAAAATACAATGTCTAAAATGTGTTTAAAACCTTTGCAGTGCTGGTGGTTCCTTTAGAGCACTAGAGCAACAACATCAAAAAATGCTCTGGGCCCCAATATCCTCCTTATTCTTCCAACTCTGTGCACTGAGTGTATCTAATTCTGTCTGCAAGTGCCCATCAACTGAAGTGCTTTCCTAAAATTGTTGCCCTTAGTCACAAAAAAAACAACTCTTGTGTTGAAATATTTCCTACTCCAGCTTTACTTTGGGTCAGATGGTAAATTTGAGCTCCTTCTCTCTTAGAGGAGATTTAGATTACCAATGACAAAAATCCAACAGAATGAGAAATTATTCTATAACTCAGGCCATCGAAATACTAAATTTGGTCAAATCAATCCGTATAGTATTTCTCTGTTTACTTCTGTGAGTTGATGAAGGTTTTTAATGCCGATCTTTCTTACTTTCTGTGTTCACTTGATGTATTCTTGTTTTTATTTGTTCTAACTGAGTCTACACGCCTCTGTTTTTCTCTGTTTTTCACAACTTTCAAGGTGTTAATTGTCACTCCAGTTATGCAGGTACAAATGTGTGAAAATATTTTGCTGCGAGGCTCCATTTCAAATTGAAAAAATATATGACCATTTGATTAATTAAAACAGAATAAAAAGCAGTAATAAAAATATCAATAGGAATGTTGTGACAATGTGTACATGACAAAAATGTAGAATAGAATAGAATAAAATAGAATTACTTTATTGATCCCAAACTGGGAAATTGTGGCGTTACAGCAGCAGGTTATCCAACACACAATATGAGTAAAAAACACAACGTTAGCAATCTAAACACAATATAATATTAACTACAAAGTAAATAAGTACTAAAAATATCAAAACTAAGAATGTGAATATATACAACCAGGATTTAACTAAGCATTACTAGTCTTAAATAGGAAGATTAAATATGGAAGATTAAATGTAAATGTGTAAAACAGAGTTGTAAATGGACAGTATTGACATAAGTTGAAGTAGAATAAAAAGAATAAAGAATATGTAGAAATATACAGAAAATAAAAAGGCAAAAATATCATTTGAGTGAGTATTGTAAAGAGTAGACCATAATGCACTAGTGATGTTTATGACAACTATTTATTTTGGTGCATTTGTTGTGACACTTCGTGACACTAGGAGAAGATTTGGCAGCAGCGTGCTCTCCGCCGTTTTTTCATACCGTAGAAGAAGAAGAAGAAAAAGAGCGGAGCCGGAAGGACCGACCCTGACAGAAGGACGGGAGCTGTGCTTTGCTGGAGTGTTGTGAGCTAGCTGTGGAAAGATGCTGTCCAATATCTCCAATGTGCTGAGAGCTGGCGTTCAGAGAAATGTAAGTACACTCAAATGAAACTATGAACGTCGTTAGTCAAACGCTTCGTGACAGTGTGGGTGTGAAACCTCCTTTGTTTACACAAAACAACACTCACATCGCTGTTCTGACCTTGTGAGGCCCAATGATAGCTTTTTGCTAACTCAGCTAAAGTCTGCAAAAATACTTTTTGACAGCTTCAGTGTCGTACTTGGTATAATTCTAGTAAATGTAATAATGTTCCAAAAACTAGGCTGCTTATCATCAGTTCTGTAAAAATAATGATTAATTTCCTTAAAAAAAATAAAAATAAACAACAATAATAATAATAATAATAATAATAACATTTTTACCTGATGTCCATTCTGGTTCATTTTCTGCTAAATTGAAGTAGATAATTTTAAAGAATTATTCAAACATTTAAAAACTTTTTTTCAATGTTGTTGCATATTCCCAAGTTATAAAAAACTTAGTATGGTCATTGTATGATTAATTGTCATTCCAGTTATGCAGGTACAAATGTGTGAAAATATTTTGCTGGGAGGCTCCATTAAAAAATAAATATTTGACCACATGACTAATTAAAACAGAATAAAAAGCAGTAATAAAAATATCAATGACAAAAATGTAGAATAGAATAGAGTTAATTTATTGATCCCAAACATTGTGTAGTATATTGTTTCCTAAATCAGCTGCTCAGATTATCAAATCAAAAGGTAGGAGGTCCTATACAGTGACATTTTTATTTTTATTATATTAGTCTATATTATATAACATTTCATTATATTACACTATATTGCACTATATTATATTATATAACTGCACTCTGCATTACTGTGGTACAACACTGCCTCTCTTCTCTGCTGTTTACATTACTTGCTGCTATTTCTCAAACCAAGTCACTTTAATCACTTGTCACTTTATCTTGTCATTCTCTGCAAATACTGTCACAATTTCCCTGCATAGTTAACTTCATCATTCATTTTGTACTTGTATATACCCCCTATACAGACAGATTTAAAAATACTTTTTTACCTATTGCAATTGCACTTTATAACGACTCCCCTTTAAGTAAGGACAGAAGACATTTAAACTTTTAAACTTTAGCCTGAGTTGCATATATCATATATCAAACTGTATTGTGGGCTCATGTTTTTTTGTATGGGTGGGATATGTATGTATATATGTGTTGTGTTGTGTGTTTGTATGTATGCTGGCTGCTGGAACACCTAAATTCCCCTGCTGGGATGAATAAAGTATATCTTATCTTATCTTTTTATTTCTATTTATCTAATCTATTCTGTTTAATGTGTATTTTTGAGCTTTCTTGTCTGTGCTGCTGCAACGCCCGATTTCCCCTCTGGGGATCAATAAAGTATTATCCTATCCTAAATAGACCTGTCAGGGATCAAACTGTATCCAAAAGTAGGTAAAGCCACCAATGTTGGGCAACATGCATTTCAAAACTCTTTTTGGCATCTTCCCCTTAGTTTGCAGCTCTTATTATGAGCACACTTCTCTGGAGATCATGAGATCCCCTGACAAGATGTTGAATAATTAAATAGAATATAATGTCTTTATTGTCATTATACAATTGTACAACAAAATTATTTGGCTTCACCTTAAAGTGCACACACATACAAGCATCCACAGCTAAAAACAACAAAAGAAGAAAATTTAAAAAAAAGGAACTCTCATTCAGGTAAGATGGGCAATGTATGGTAGGAGTTATTTACAGTTAGTAGCATAACAGAATATAAATAGATATTGCAGGAATATAAAATAAATATTGCACAGTATGAAATGTAAAATATTGCAGAAATATAAAATAAATATTGCACAGTATTTAATGTAAAATATTGCAGAAATATAAAATAAATATTGCACAGTATAAAATGTAAAATATTGCAGAAATATAAAATAAATATTGCACAGTATGAAATGTAAAATATTGCAGAAATATAAAATAAATATTGCACAGTATGAAATGTAAAATATTGCAGAAATATAAAATAAATATTGCACAGTATGAAATGTAAAATATTGCAGAAATATAAAATAAATATTGCACAGTATGAACTAGGGTGATAGTTGAAGTATACCATATCACAACATCAAAGTCCAGCTAATGTTTGTCTGTTGAGCTGCACTTTAAAAGAGAGAAACTTGTGAGGAATGTCTGATGTAAATTATTATTATTGTTTACGGCATGGTTGTAATTCGCATGTGTGCTGTTGTGAATAAAACTTTTTGTGTTTTAACGCATATAAGTAACATTTGAGTTGGATCAGCGCCTTTGACTGTGATCCTTCAGAAGCGGTGTCAGTTTCTGGTCTGTGGGTTAAAAAGACATTATTTCACTTAACTGTGGAAGGTGTTAGGTTTAGGCATCCATATATTTCTCTTTTCTTTCTTTTTTTTTTTTTCCATATCTTGCAGCAAGTATCCAACCTCACTTCTCTCTTGCTCGGGATTTAACGTAGTAACCCAGCATCTACAGTATATGCTCTCATGTAGTAATACTTCAAACCTGGGCTGGTGTGATGAAGGCTTGTGTCTAATATTTGTTAAATCTACTTTTCTTCCATGCTAGGGTGCCGCAGTGGTCATTTCAGCACGCACGTATGCTGACTTCACAGCCCAGGCTACATTTGAAATAAAGGTAAGCTTCACACGCTGACTTTTATCTTCCATTAAAATATTCAGTGTTCTTGCTTGATAGTTTCTGAGTTACTGTGTTTTTGTTCTTCGCTCTAGAAATGTGACATCCACAAGTTCGATGAGGCCCCGGCCACTGAGGTGGTTATGACCCGTGAGGAGGGTCTGCAGTATTACCGCACCATGCAGACCATGAGGCGTATGGAACTGAAGGCTGATCAGCTGTATAAGCAGAAAATCATCAGAGGATTCTGCCACTTATATGACGGCCAGGTAAGGTGCACTATTACTTTCCGCAAACTGTACTTAAAAGTCAGAAGAATTCACCTCAGTGTTACAATGATTTCTGTGCTCTGAGAAAAACATTAAGCAGCATAAAAGTCTATAATACTCCTAATATAGGAAAGATCTCTTTAAAATATGAGCAACGCAAACTCCTTAACTCTATCCTGTGTTTCACATGGTACACTTGTAGTCCGTTAAGGCACGTCTCCACACACGATTGATCAAGTCAACTGTTGTGTGTCCTCGTAGGAAGCCTGTGCGGTCGGTATTGAAGCAGCCATTACTTTGTCAGACCACCTGATCACCGCGTACCGTGCCCACGGCTACACCTACACCAGAGGAGGGACCGTGAAGGAGATCATGGCTGAGCTCACCGGTGAGTCGGCATCACTGAGACATTGTGACATGTTCCCGATAACATTTGCTTTGGATATTCATTCATTATTCTGTCATTCTCTCACTTCAGTTTTCTATCCATTTATGCATAGTTTGTTTTTTAATTTACAGGCAGAAGAGGCGGTATTGCAAAGGGTAAAGGAGGCTCTATGCACATGTACTGTAAAAACTTCTATGGAGGAAACGGAATTGTCGGAGCTCAGGTAAGTCACCAGAGTCGATTCGCAGGCTGTTGAAACCGTTTTGGTTAATTTACCACATGTCCCGTGTCGTTTTATCACATTTCTCTATAAACGTATGATTCAGTCATTTTGTTTGGCTGTTTAAGAAAGACTGATTCAAAAACAACATAATAATCTGTATTCAGATATTGTGGGTTTCATGTAAACATGTCCTACCTGTATGCTGCCGGTGTGCTGTTGTGGAAATAAAGAACAAAGGAAGATGTCAGAAGAAAATAGAGAGCTTCCAGAAATTCTTTACTTTCGAATGTCTGTATTGCTAATGTCATTTTCAATCCCTGAACTCAAGGCATAACTCAGACTTTTGACCTGTACATTATGTGTTCGTGCCTAACAAAATAGAAAGCAGGAACGAACAGAGAGGCAAATAACATTCCACAGTGATTAGCAAACAGGTTGGACTGACCTTCAAAGCAGCCCAGGAATAGACAATGTTCCATCAGTGATTAATAATTAATACATTTAGAAAGTATTAAATGTTATTTATTGCCAGATCGGGCAGCTGGTTTCATATTGCTGCATCCAGGAGACTCGCATACAAGATGATATTCAAAGTTATTAGCTGTAAAACTTGGCTGAATTACATCTCATTAACCAGGTTGTTGTGTATAACGCTATCACTTGAAAACAAAATAATTGTTGTGACTGTTGTTGTTTTACGTGGCTTTACTTGTATTGCTGTATCGTTACATTTTACTGTGACGGAGGTGGGATGTCTGTATTTTGTTTTAAATTAGGACTTTATACATTGAGGTTGTGATGATGCTCTCCTCAGGTTCCCCTCGGTGCTGGTGTGGCTCTGGCCTGTCAGTATATGGGCAACAATGAGGTGTCTGTCTCTCTCTATGGTGACGGTGCTGCCAACCAGGTAGGTCAAACACAAATCACTCAAAACATTTTTTCTTGTAAATAAGCTCGGCTGCAAACTAAACACTTTAAAAACAGAGACACATTGTTTGCCATAAGGAGTGAAAATGGTACCACTGCTCAAATACACGCTCTAAAATATTAATTTAAAGTAGTGTATCAGTTACTTTATACCGCGACTGTAAGGCAAGAAATGTAAAAATGAAGTTTGCTTCACGTTGGGACAATGCTTTGTGTGTTTCGCAGGGTCAGATTTTTGAAACCTACAACATGGCTGCACTTTGGAAGCTGCCTGCCATCTTCATCTGTGAGAACAACAGGTACGGCATGGGCACATCAGTGGAGCGATCTGCAGCCAGCACAGACTACTACAAGAGAGGAGACTACATTCCTGGTCTCAGGGTACTGCCCTTACTCATGTCTTC
Source organism: Labrus mixtus (assembly GCF_963584025.1). Lineage (NCBI taxonomy): Eukaryota > Metazoa > Chordata > Actinopteri > Labriformes > Labridae > Labrus > Labrus mixtus. The sequence continues at coordinate 7,738,945 of NC_083625.1, read as the reverse complement.
AGACATATTGATAAATGTGACGTGTTTTTTGTCAGTTTAAAAACAACATCTGTTGTGACAATACCATCAAAATGCTTTGGTACAAAGGGGGCTTCTAATTGAACATCATGTATTTAAATATATATCTCGCTTTAGTCCAATCATTGATTCAGTACCACATACAAAGAGAAGCCTTAAGCGCTCTTCTTTAAACCTTGTAATAAAATATATTAAGAGGGTTATTTGGTTGTTTTTAGATGGTAAGATATACTTAATTGTCCTGGAGAGGAATTTTGCCTTGGCAGTCAGGCAAAAGGAACATACAGCTCAGTGCAACTTGGTTTACTCATGATTTGAGGTGCAAATCTGACAACAGACCCTTCACAAATGGACTGAAAGAAGGGATGGCTGTTCCTTCCTCCAAATCATTTTCACAGCTGTTTTTGCCACATTGTTGATCTTTTATTTTGTTTGTGCACACACCAAAAAAAGTCTCAGTTTGTGTAGAAAGTGTAGTCTCTGAAGAGAGGGGATGAAGTCGACACAAAATTGACAATAAACAACAAACAAATTGGTTACCATGGCAGCACTAGACCCGCCCCCTGCCAGCAGAGCAGTGCCACAGTAGGCACATGGATTGAAATTAAACTGCTGTTTCTTTCCCTTTTAACTAATAATAATTCTGCATTTGTTTAAAATGAATTCCTGAAATAAAATAATTCCGTTCTGCTCTCAGGTTGATGGGATGGATGTTCTGTGTGTTCGGGAAGCCACCAGGTTTGCAGCTGATTACTGCCGATCTGGAAAGGTGAGTTAAACGGGCCGACTGATCTTGAGCAGGAAACATGATAGTCCTTCTCTCGGCTAAATTAAGTCTGCTCTACCTTTCATCAGGGTCCCGTTCTCATGGAACTTCAGACCTACCGCTATCATGGACACAGTATGAGCGACCCTGGCGTCAGGTAAACGATCACAGTGCCTGATATTTGTGTATTAACATCATTCATAATTCTTTAACTGAATATCTTTTAGATACTTTTATTGAATAATTGATTTGTTCTTTATTATTGTAATTCTTTTTAACAATAACCTGACCTACTGATGCTCTCCTCACTGTGCTGCTGCCCCTTGCTTTTGCCACTGTAGAAGTATCAGTGTTCATGCACTCTTCTTCCCGCTGTAGTGGCTTTTCAAAGCTCTGACCACAGCTCAGGGATGGACTGAACACAAACAGTAATACTACTTATGGCTCTAGCAGACAAATGCCTGGCTTTAATAACACAGCAGGAAATCCTGAGCGTGCTGATAAAACTGTAATCTTAACACTTATCACAGCAAACGTACTTACATTTTCTTCTGTTGATTGGTTTGCATAAGGACCCTTCATTAACTATCAGAATAATCACAGTGTTTAGTTAAATTCATGTAATTCTGGTAATCAAGTTTTTCCAAATTCTGAAATGGTGTCAGCCCTACAAAATGATTGCCTTAGTGCATCCCTACAACCTCCCTGCACCAATCTCTCCCCTCTCAGCTACCGCACACGTGAGGAGATCCAGGAGGTCCGCGGTAAGAGTGACCCCATCTCCTTGCTGAAAGACCGCATGCTCAGCAACAACATGGCCAGCGTGGAGGAGCTCAAGGTAAACAAAATGTTTTTTCGTTTGTAGAAATAAGAAATGTAAATTCTGCGATGGGAAAACATCCGCAGGGGAGAAAAAACCTTCCTGAAGCATCCACAGCGTTTTGTTTTTTCTTGAAAGGCAAAGAGAATAGTTTATCTGAAACTTCAGCACTTCCATTAATTAAATTTTTTTATTTTGAATTCTCTCTGTTTTTCCACCATATTTCTCAGTATCATACCTGCAGCTGATTCACACACAGGACTGCAATGTATCGTTAAAACACAGAGGAGTGCTAGAACTGCTGGATTTGGCTGATTTCTCATCCAGCTGAAAGCCCTCAGTAGACATATTCTAGATTAGAAGCCAGGAATCACAAGGACTCCTTAAAGTTTATGTCTGCAGTTTGGTGTTCTTGGGCCAAATCCCAATCTCCACCCCGAAGCCTAAACAGTCACTTTAATGACGTCGGGTGTGCAGTGTGTGAGTCTGAGACTTTCATAGCATCAAACGTGTCATGGAATCAAGATTCATCACTAAATAACGAGAAATAAAAGCACCACTTCCTTAGTGTATGTTTTGTCTTTCATGACAGTAATTAAAAGTATAAAAGTCAGAAAGACATTAATGTTTATGCTCTGCAAAAATGACACTAATGCAATTCTATAACTCTACAAATGTAGCTAAAAATAACCACAAAAGTGATTATAATATTCACACCTACATACTCACCACGGTAATTCTTTCTTCACTTTTCTGCATTTTTTTGGTTCTGCTTTTTACTTTTTTGAAAATCACTTCAATAATATGCACGATTATTTGTTTACATCCAGTACAAGGCTGGACAATCATATCCTTCACCAAGTGGTAATGACCCATGGGACAGGAAATTCTGCAAAAATGCAGACTCCTGTGGTTTTGTGTTGCTAAGTCTACATCAGAACTTGCAGGCACTTAATAATTTGACCGTGTGAGAGCACTAAGCACTCACACTCCTACCAGGAAAGTACTTCAAAGTGAACCTGCGAGTGTGGAATTTGGGATTTGGCCTTAGTTTCCAGTTGAATAACAAATAGGCAGTAATTTAATTTGTAATACCTCTCTTTATCTGTTCTGTACTGTGTGTTTTTTGAATGCAACATGTGTCCAAGTTTTCTAAATTCCTTTCTCCCCCTAATGTTATCTCTGTTCTATGCGAGCAGCACTCCTGTTTGATGATGTCTCACAGCAAATCTCAGTTCTGATCCGTCCTACGTGTGTTGTTTCTGTAGGAGATCGACGTGGAGGTGAGAAAGGAGATTGAGGACGCAGCTCTGTTTGCCACCACAGATCCCGAGCCCCCGCTGGAAGACCTCTGCAACCACATCTTTCACAACGACGCACCCCTGGAGGTGCGCGGCACGAACCCGTGGACCAAGCTGAAGTCTGTTAGCTAAATTATTTTTCATTAACCAATCTCACCCTCTTCAAATGAAATGTCCAGACCCGGCCGTCGTACATATATATATATAGATACGCACACATCAAAAAATGCATCACAAACGAATGCCTCAGACCCCGAGCTTGAATCATCAACTAAAGAAATAAGGTGCTGTACATTTCAACAGCAGGGACCACATTCACAAACACGTTCTGAGAATAAAACAAACAACATGACACTAATATATTAAAACTATTTATACTTAAAATTGGCCTTATAATTGTCTCCCATTAGCCCTTTTCTTTTGATTGAAGACGCAGGGTTTCTAAGTCGACCTTCAGAAGAGCCATTTACTGCCACTTTGTAAAAACTGCTTCCACAGTCCTGTAACATCATTTCTGCACTAAATATCACAGGAACAGTCTTTAATGAGGGAAATGTAAATCATGGCACTAGTTTTAAAAATCAATGCACGTATCTGTCATAGATCTGCATTAATGTTATTTAATCCATTTTCATATTGATGTTAAAGTCTGCAGAGAATATCAAACAATTGGTAAACATATTCTTAACATCATGTTATCTTAACATGAAGCACTTGTCATGTTTTATCTTCAGACCGTCTTGTTAATTTGGCCCCAGCTCAATACGTTACATCATTTCTTCATTTCTTGTTTGATGATTTTCTCCGCTCACTAATGAGGCGTGATCAAGATGAAAATGTGGCCACGTCCATCTGTCACTGTCCTCCATTAAAAAAAATGAAATAAAAGTCTTTGTACTCTTTATGCTGAAGTGTGCATGATGAACTTAAGTTTGAGTGACCTGGTTTCTGTCTTGATTTTATTAACCCCCCTGTTACAAAGACGACATAAAAGGCAGCAGGGTAAACACTCATCTTTTTCTTTCGGTATGTTTGTGTGTAAGGGATGTTAATGAACACCAAGGGAACCGTTTAAAATGTTTAATTTATCTCGCCAAACCAAACATGTGCCTGGCAGATCTCATGATGTTTTAGATTTAGAGGATGAATGTGAAGTTTTACGTTTGTGCCACACTCCAAGCTGAGCAGGTGATTCTGTGCATCTAAAAGTCAGCTGTTTTTTTTTAAGAGATGTGTTCAGACTGAGTTTAGAATCATTTAGTTAGTTTGCAGATACTCAGGTGCTCGGTGCCTTTTTTTTTTTAAAGTTTCATGTTTGAAGCTTTCACTGCTCATCTCTTCATCTGGAGAAGCTCTTTTTTCAATTGTGTAAGGATGTTAATTATCCTAAATATTCTATGTCAAAGTAAACACAAGCTGAACCATCTTTACCCTAAAATAACGCTGCATTAAAACATTTTGACTTTTGGTCAATGGATTTATCTGCTCAGCTTCACGTTTCCAAATCTAAGAGGGATATCGGGTTAAGTGTTGTCGGTGCAGCAAAGTGAGCGTCCGTAGCTTGATGTGCAAGCTGATCTGTGATCTTTACACACATCAGCAGCGGGACATTATTTGCTACAATACAGGGACATGAACATTTTTCATTTCAGTCTGTTACTTTTTGTCAAATAATTCAGAACATTGTGAAAAGATGAGCATGTGCTACTGGAAGCAAGCTACCGTCAGAACTCTGGCTTCTAAGTATCCAAAGTAATTAAAACAACACTTCAGATTGCACTTTGTTAATGTGAGAAGTATGCGACAGAAAGACGGACTCAAATTTAAAATGTCGTTTCCTGTCTTGGTACAAGTGAAAAGGCTGCAGTGCACTTTTTTTTGTTGTAGTGAACTGTTACATTGAGGTTGGCGGGTGAAGAATAGAAACGCTCCATGGAAACATTTTATGTCGGATGTGTGCGTCATTGTAATAAAAATACTGTAAAGTTCTTTATTTGTGGACTCATTTTTTAATGTGTAGACGCAGGATAAAAAACGTAAACCTTGTACTTTATTGTAATCGATGCTATCGTCGGTTGTTTCTCAGTGAAGTATTTGTTCTCTTACATGTATGTGGGACCTTACCAGCAAAACACACCTTGATATGTTCCTTTTCTTTTTGTTGCTGATTGCTGCCAATAGGTTTTAGTTGGTGAAGGTCCCATGTCGAGGGTCAATTTAAATCTGACGTGATAACATTTGTTTGATGGGTCTGGCTCAAGCGGAGACACATAATTAAACTAAAAAATCCTTACATTTTTAATAACAGCATGGAGCACTGACCTAGAGTTCCTCACTCTCAAAGCCCAGCATACAGTGGATCTTAAATAGACTTTAATTTGTCTTACATATACTATATGCTTTCAATGTTTATCCTAAAAACTATTTAAATATGTGTATATCTGTATTGATCAGTGTGAACATATATTTGGCAGGTGATACAAATCTTAATTCCTATATCAGGAAGCTTCTCAATTACTAAATATGCAGAATTAAATGTATAGCTAAAAAAAAGAGAGTTCATGTAAATCATAGAGAGAGAGCTGAATACAGAATCTACACATGCAGGCCTGCCCACAGAAATGTCTGGGCCCCTGAAATGCCCAGTGAATGGGGCCCTCCCAGGATATAATTAAAATCAACATGTGCACATTCGATGAGTAGTGTTAGCGCTAGCCTCCTGGCTCACATTAGCTCCCTCTGGGCCGGCTTACATTGGTAACGTTATCAACGAATTATTTTAGGAAGAGGGGGTTTACATTTTAAAACGGTACGTTTTCCTGAAGCAACAATACGTTAAATGTGTGTAGCCTATTTGTTGCCTTAAGAGGTAAGGTGAATGCAAAGGTGTAAATATTTTGGTCATTGCTTGAAATTAGGATGGACCATGTTTTCGCTGACTTCCATGAGCCCTCCTCGTTGCGACTTGGCCCCAGAAAGCTTTCCCCTTTATCCCTATTACTGTACACAGGTGAGTGTGAGCAGGGTGGACTGGACCAGGACTTGGACCAGGGTCATTCCTGTCCTTCAGTTTGATCAGTATTTGAAGATAAAATATAATAAACATAAATAGATACAGGGCCTTCTCCATTGTAGCTCCCACCATCTGGAACTCTCTCCCTAAAAACATCAGAGACTCCCCCACACTCATTATTATTATTATTACTGCAGATAGAGTTAATTCAAATACACACACACAGATAGAGAATAGAATTAAATGTTCCTGTGGTCAGTTCAATGTGCACATTTCATCTGTTTATGTCTCCAAGTTACTCAGTTGTCGTTTGGTACTTTCGTTGTTTCCTCAGCAAACTGGGAGCCAGTATCAACAGGAGAACCCTGATGGCTTCTCCGACAACTTCCACTTTTTGGAAATTAATCTGGCTGAAAGAGTAGAGCTTACAAAATGGTCAGACAAACTGAGCACTGCATGTAAAGCTTGGTATGGAGAAACTCGGTCTACCCCGTTCAGGAAATGTTCCTGCCTAAACCTCGTCCATCAATTTCTCCAAGAAGAAGTTGTAGATACTCTGGGAGAGGACGGACTGACAACAACTCATTTTTGGAAGGATCTGATTGTGTTGTGGAGAAGATTGATAGCTTTACAGGTAAATTCTTCTATACACATAGTGAATAGTTGATGGACAAGTTTTCATTCATCAATTTCCTTTTGCTTATTGGATACTGCTACGGGGGTTTCAGTTGGTAGAATGATGATTTGAATGAGCAGAAACAGAGGATAATCTTTTTTTTTCGTGGTTTACTAGGTGAGACAGAGGGTAACCTAAGCCTCCAGACTGAGGATCATACAGAGGTTGATCTGTGGGAGGAGAAACTGGAGTGCATCCACCTAAACTGTGTCCCTCGATCTTGGCTCCCAAAGAGGGCTCCTGTGGAACTAGAGTGCTCCCAGCAAACATTTGTCCCTAAATTGAGGCTCCCGGTCCTTGAAAAGAGGGTCCCTGTGCCGCTGCCCATGGCCCCAAAACCTCCAACGGGGCAACGGGAAAATACAGGTGGCGCTCGACCAGGGAGTTACCTGCCCTCCGCTCTACCTTCCAAACAAATTGGTGAATGTATCTTGGAATAATATTGGAAAAATATTTTGTTCACAGGATCCTTTTCTGTTTATTTAACGTTGATACAGAAGGATATGCAGTATTTTGACATTTGCAGTCTTGCTGTTCATGAAGGTGAGAAAACAGAGGATCACTGCAGCCTGCAGGCAACTCAGCAAAAGTCCATCTCTCGGTCTAAACTTCCTGACGCTGCCAAGAGGGTCCCTGTGCCGCCTCCTTTGGCCCCAGGCCCTCCAAAAAAAGCCTCAAACTAGAAAAAGGAGGTTAAACTAAAAAAAAAACCTGGGAGGGTCCTTCCCACTATCAAGGGAACAGGTAGAACATACTCTAAAGGACATTTAGTGTGCAGACTTTTCTGTTTTCATTATAGCCTTCTTGCGGTCGTGCACCTGAAATGTTGTTACGGTTGAGTGTGCTCCTTTTCTTGCTGTTTTGAAGTTCTTCAGTAAACATTGTATACGAGTATAAAACAAATTCATCCACGAGTTCAATGCGTTTATTTAAATATCTCAGTTAGGCTAAGTTGTTTTAAATGAAGGAACGAAAAAAGAAAATAGATTTGGCTGCAGCCCACAGACGACAAAGGATACCAAGGTTGTGATGCCGCCTTTACCTATGCCTGCAGCGAGCCCGAACCTCTGCTTCCAGCTGTTCTCGTCTGACGACTGGTAAGACACGGAAAGCAGAGAGCATCAGATGTACCAACTTGGGGATTTCTTCATCTGAATAGCACTAGCAATTTTATCATTACATATACACATCTATAAAGGATAAGAAAGAAGCATGAACTTATTAAACCCCTTTTTCCATTAGTCATTGATATCCAGTCAGCATCATTATATCATGTTTTAAGTAGCTGTTTTAACTATAGGTTTGAGAGTGTCAGTGTGGTTGGGTAACTTTTTCCGTTTGAATATGCAGGATGAATAAAATCGAGGGATTGAAAGAAGTGCGAGCACTTGCACAGCACCACATGGAGATCCTCAAACCCAAACTCCATGAAGTGAGCCTGGTTCTCATAGAGGAGGTTTTTTACACGCTGTCCCCTTTGTGTTTCATGTAAATCACTACTACAGCCTACATGTATCTGGACTCATGACGTTCATTGTGACTGTTCAGGTGAGAAACCTTCGCTCCGCTGTCGCCTGTGAGGCTATAAGCACTCTAGCCGAGATGTATGTCCACCTCCAGAAGGCCATGGACCCGGAGGTCGAGGCTACAGGCCAAGCCCCGCTGCTCAAACTGGCACAAAACCCCCAGCGTCTTTATTCATGAGCAGGTCGATCTTGCACTGAGAGCCATGGTGGAAAACTGTAACCATGCAAGGGTCCTTAACGCCCTGTTGAACAAAGGGCTCAGGTAAGTGGTGAAGAAGAAATTGTATACATTTTATCAGCAGGAGCATTAAATATGGGTCAAAAAAATGTCGAATTGGATCACATTTGATTGGTTTGTTCTTTTCCCTCGTTAGCCACCTTTTGTGTTGCCGTGCCGATGCAGCACGGCTCGACACCTGCACCAGCCGGCTGACAGCATGGGAGCTGCCTGCATCCTCACAGACAGAAAAGACACTCACTGAGAGCTTCCTCACGGCTGCCTCGCAGATCGCTGTGGATGCGGCACCAGAAGTGAGGTTGGTCATCAGGTTCTGTAAACTTACTGTACAACTGTGTACATACTTGTGGTTTGTTGTGATTTGTTGCTCTTTTTTTTTTGGTAATGTCGATTTTTAAAAGTATAAATTACTGAGCATTCCTCTGAATGATCAAAATGAATCTTTCACAGGAAACATGGACAAACCATCCTACATAAACTGGCCCTCCACCAGGACTTCCAACGCCTGTGGAAAAAGACTATCCCTGACAAAGAACACTATTACGTGAACAAGCTCCTAAAGAAGGCCAAGAAATGAAGAAGGGAGGAGCTCTGCAATGTTTCCTTTTGTGTAGTAGCCTCAAACACGGAGAGTAAACTCCCTTACTGGTGTGGTGCCAGCTGAAAAGGTTACGTCTCCTGAGTCCATGAGTATTATCACCATTGGACCCTTTACTGTATTATTTTTTATTTACACATTTTATTCTGTCTTGAAAATTATTCCACATCTTCTGCCTTGTTTTAGTTTTCTCTATTTTTCTCTTTCGGTGTCAATTTAAATTGTGATGTCCCCGTCTGTTTTCTTTATGAAGTGCTTTGGGCTGCATGCTTCAATGTATGAAAACTATATTACTCAGCTGAGTTTGACCCTTACTATAATAGATATCCAACATATTGTTAAATCTACAGCTTAGCACGCTGTACAATGCATGACATGCTTGACAGAGGTAGGCAAATGTGGCTTGCAATTTTTTTATGAAGAAGAAAGTCATATAAAAGCATAAAAGTTCAAATGCTGCTGCAGATATGTGCCAAACATAGAATTAAAATCTAGCAGAGAGAATCTATTTAACTTTAAACAAATGCAGTTCATCAATGGTATTTCTGTAGAAGTTAAAATCATACTGAAAAAGATATTCTGGCATCTTGTTTTGAAGGTAAAAACTGACCTGCTGGGAAATGGATAAAATCATATAAAGTTAAAAAAAACAAAAACAACAGCAGAGTGAACATAAATACTTCAGTACAAATGTATTATGTATTGTAACTTTTAAAAACCCTGAAGATGTGAACCTGCTGTTAAAGAGTAAGGACATTTTTTGATTAAGAATAACAGATACATGTAGGGCTGTGAAACTACATATATAACTGATTGGTCCAATTAATGAATACTGCAGGTTAACACTTCAATGCAATCAATGAACAGAGTCTTAAGTTATCTAAAGAAACAGTTCTTTCGTTTATATTTGATGTAAGTCAGTAGAAAACACTGCACCATGTCCTGATGGGGAGACAAGGATCTGAGGAAAAAAAATCAGAATCAGCTTTGTTGGCCAAGCATGTGGACACATACGAGGAACTTGATTCTGGTTTTACATTACGCTCAATGTGAAGACGAAGAAATTGACACACTACACTTAAAACAAGGACAAGTTAGACAAGGGTGGCTCAAACACTTGAGCACAAAAAAACTAAACACTGTGATGTACAGGCACAGATATATATATTAAAATGCTCCAATAAACAAAACACAAGAAGAACAACACATGTATAAATGAGACTGTAGTGCACATGAAGAGTGTAAAGATGCTGAAGATAAATATTGTTATGAATCAGGGGAGGATGTGGATTGGGAACTTAAACACTGGTGATGAATAATAACACATTTTCCGTACATAGTTTTTTCCTGCCTTCACGTGCACAACTGATAGAAAGGGTATGTTGAATTATAGTTATTTATGTACATTAGGTTTCTTTACTTGAATATTTATTATCTTGGTAATTTATTATCTTACTTACTTTGTCTATTTATGTTTCATATTTATATTTACTTTTTATTTTTATTAATATTATAGTTTTGGGTTGTTTTTTTTTAATCCTTTAACCACTTGTTTCTATTTTTTTCAGCTCTTTTAGTTTCTTACATCTTTTTAAATCTTTGGTTCCTCTTGGTCTCAGCTCTTGTTGTTGGGTTCTTGTGTTGTTGGGTTCTTATCATGGTTCTTGTGATGGTCGGGTTATATATGTCTGTTGGGTATCGGGTTCTTTTCTGTTGAATTGTATTTAATTATTTTTAGTATTTTGCATTTGTTATGTTCTTGCTGTTGTTTATGTTCTTCTGTGTTTGGTTTAGTTTGCTTTGTTCTTGTTTGTCAAAGCACTTTGTAAACCTGTGTTTTTAAAAGGTGCTATATAAATAAAGTTATTATTTATTATTATTTATTATTATTATTATTATTAGAATATTATATTTAAGGGAATTATTGGTTTTAAATTAGGGGGAATATGTGTTAGAGGACTGAGCTAATTACCTCCGGGAGATGGCAGTAATGCAACAAATAGGACGCCAGCTGCATGACGAAGAAGAGGAGGAGAAGGAAGAAGGGCTCTTCAAAAATCCTGCCAACAACCTGAAACGCACTGCCAGTCTGTGTGGCTTCGTCCTCTCTCCGCTTCACAGCCTCATGAACTTTCTGTCCCACCATACAATCATGAAGAAGGAGCTTTTTTTGTGTTCGCCGTGTGCCGCTGTCCTCCTTCTCCTCTCCCTCTCCAGCACAGTCACATCTGCAGAGGAAGCGAAAAACTCCCAGTGTCACAACTACGCGGGAGGACACGTCTATCCCGGGGAGGCTTTCCGTGTGCCTGTGTCTGACCATTCCCTGCACCTCAGCAAAGCCAAAAGTGAGTTTTGTATCCTGTGATTTCACCCCGGGGGGCGCCAAACTAGCTTTTGCATGTTTAAAATCAAGTGCCCTGTGATTTGCTTTTTAGCACCAAACATAGCAGCTGCTGCAGGGAATGCACTGTGATCCAGGACTGAAGAAAAAACAGTCTCGCTGTGTGTGTGTGTGTGTGTGTGTGTGCAGCTACTGTTGATATGTGAGGACTACTATGGTCCACAGTTTATAGCTTAAGAGGTCATTCAACTTTAAATCAGATGATGTTTGTAGGACACGTCACTCTATTAGATCCATAGTTAGTATCCCTCCGCCCCTTTCACACATGACAGTGTAGTCCCAGGTCATGACACTACAGAGGGTTGGAGAAATGAAGGCTAATCTAAATATTACAGTCTCGTTAACTGTGTTTCCACTGTGTTGCTTTACTGATGGATGTTTTTAGAGACTCCCCCCCCCCCCCCCCCCCCCCAATCCACAGTTTGCAAGTGTTTATATTAATATAAAGTTTATGTTGTGCTCCTGCAGATTTTGGCTTCCCTTTTGTTTGCGTTTGCATTTAATAATGTGAGATGTCAATAAACTGCACCAGAAAGAACGCAGAATTATTTATCACATTGTGAGTAACACAGGGCCTTGTTATTATCTCCATAGACAAACACACACACACACACACACACACACACACACACACACACACACACACACACACAGCCACAGAAAATGCAGAGTTCACACAAAGTAGTCAATAGGAGTGTAGAACTGAGTAATTAAAGAGATGAGCATGTGATGATGCTGGGCGAACCTCAGGAAGCTACCGATGAAAGGTCACTCAATAAAAGTTCTTTTCAGTAAGCCATGGTTGATGACCGGCACCTGAGAACATCGGTCGGCTGTTGGCGGGATACCTCGTTGGTCATTTCATTAAAGAGATGATTTGAGATGAGGGATGTAAAGTACTAATGCAAATTTGGCATTTAAATAATATAAACATTTGCATTGATGTAAAGTGTGAAATCAAATGTTATGAGAATATTATTTTCCAGTTATTTACAATAAAAACACAAAGCAACGTTTTAGCCCTCAATTTAAATTCATAGTCCTGAATCTTTGTAAAACATCCTCTCTTTGTCATAAAGCCGAAAGATTACAGAATCTTTTGCTTGAGTAATTTTGCTGAAATACACTTATGACACTCAGTCTCGTGCATGTCATCGATGTAAGAAATGTCTGTTTTTCCACCTTCAGTTTCAAAGCCTGCACCGCACTGGGAGGGAACAGCCGTCATCAACGGGGAATTCAAAGAGGCGAAGCTGTCGGACTACAAAGGCAAATATCTGGTCTTTTTCTTCTACCCGCTGGACTTGTGCGTAACATCCGAGACACGCTACTACACCATCATTTGATTTGCAAAGCTGGGAGTGCTGCACATCAGACTGTCGTTTTCTAAACTGTGTTTTTTTTTTTTTTTTCTGTCATTTTTTTTAGCACATTTGTTTGTCCCACTGAGATCATTGCATTCAGCGACCGTGTGCACGAGTTTAAAGCCATTAACACAGAGGTGGTCGCCTGCTCTGTGGACTCCCAGTTCACCCACCTGGCCTGGTAAGAATACTGTACCCATCACACTAACCACAAAAGCACCACCTACTCATAACAGACGTCCAAGAACACACAGGATATGAGATTTACAGAAATCTTAATAGTGATCACAAAGATTCAAGGGGTGATGATGTTAGGGAGCTGTTGTTTTACAAAGAAGAAAATATACTTTATTAATCATGTGAGGGAAAATGTATTTATAAATTATGAACATGCTGCATACATATAGGCTGAAAATACACACACACATGCACAAACAGGATCCTATGGACATGCACTAATGGAGAGATGTCAGAGTGAGGGGCTGCCCACAGCGAGTGCTCATGAGCAGGGGATGGGGGGTTTGGTGACTTGCTCAAGGGCTTACCGTCCGCGCTCAGGTAGTGAATTGACTCCTCTCCAGCTACTAGACCAAATTTCCAGACTTGGTCCGCGCCGGGATTTGAACCGGCAACGCTCTGGTTCCCAACCCAAGTCCCTGAAGACTGAGCTCCTGCCCCCTCATTGGCTTTTTTTTTTAATTTTGTGATCTTGTTTTGTTCTTTTTATGTTTACAACATTTCTTGTCATGAACAGGATAAACACACCCAGGAAAGAGGGCGGACTTGGACCAATGAAAGTCCCTCTGTTGTCTGACCTTACTCACCAGATTTCTAAAGACTATGGAGTCTACCTGGAGGACCAGGGTCACACGCTGAGGTACTGTCTCACTTCTATATTTATGGCCACTCTCAAGGGTTTATAGACAAAGAACAAAGAGACACGTGTCTGGTTATCCAACACTGTAGTGAACGAAATGTTACAGGAGCAGGTATGAAGACGTGTAGTCTGATAGCATGTGATGTTTCAATCATTTAATATCAATGTGCTTCATAACTGTGTAAGTGGCATCCATGACTCAACAGTAAATAACTAACACCTGTCTCTCTCAGGGGTCTCTTCATCATTGACGACAAAGGCATCCTGAGACAGATCACCATGAACGATCTTCCAGTGGGACGATCTGTGGATGAGACTCTGCGGCTGGTGCAGGCCTTCCAGTACACCGACAAACACGGAGAAGGTACACAAAGCCCATTAAGACACATTGATATTTAATGCACAGGTTGATTCAAAGTACCGATGTAAATCAATTCTTTTTTTTATGGCTATAATGGAATAATGGCTTTTAAAATTCTGTCATTTATCTTACAGTGTGTCCAGCAGGATGGAAGCCAGGCAGCGACACAGTGAGTGATATTATTATTAGTACTGTTAGTAGTAGTGGTAGTACAAAAAACTGTTTCTATACCACAAGCTGTCTTAAGCCCCTTTCACCCAGACAGCCTGCCCTGATGGTGCACGAAGCAACAGAGTCTGACACTATGATGACAGTTTTTTATATCAGTGCAGAATGTAATTGGATGTCTTCATGGTGTCAAACAATGTGTTGAAAATGAGTGAAACAGCCTCACTAACAGCATTAACATCGTACCTGTCGCATGGGGGGGGGCGTGGATATTAAAGTTATCACCCCCCCCCCCTTCCTGTCACTTGTGAGTTTTCCTGAATAACACTGACTGTGTCACACATCCGCTCAGTCGGATTTCTTGCTCACGTTTTACTTCAAGGCCGACGAGAAAAAGTCCCGATGAAGTCAGGGTGAAAAACTCAGCTACTAAGTTTCACCAATGCAGCTCACCCTGAACATTTCAGACACATTTTTCAGAGTTTTGTGCATGTGGGAAAGGGGCTTAAGTCTGTTTTGTGGAAAAGAATCTTGCTCTTAAATAAAGGTCATATTATTCATTGTGTAACGGTGATAGGTGTCCTACAGGACTATTTCTATGAGCATGGATGTTCATTGGCTTAGTTTGTAGAATATTGTGGTATCATTTCGTGTCACATTTTGTTTCTACTTATCACACTCAATGTGTTCTAATTAAACTGCGTCCTTTCCACAGATCATTCCCGACCCTTCAGGCAAGCTGAAGTATTTTGATAAATTGAACTGAAGTGTGTTTCCGTCTTCCAAGCCTGTGAAATCCAAATAAAATGAAAGTACAAATAAAAAGTGTTTTCCAAAAAAGCTGTCTGTTTGATCCATTACATTTATCTGATTGCCTGCGTCACACGAGGAGGGAGCAGCTGTTAGTGGTGTGAAATCACCCCGTCGCAGCCAGATGCTGTCTAGCAAGAACAGATGAAAAAAAAAGTCAAATAAAAAAATCATCTTTATAGTTTCTGTACCTGTTATGGTGTCTGCTATGAAGCATGTTTGAATGGAACAGTCAGGTAGGACAACTTTCCTGAGTGTTTACTCGAATAACAAAATAAGTGGTCTGAGAAGAAGGTGTAAATTCTGGGTAACAAAGTTAAATAAACATAAACATCACAAATTGGTAACATGGAATTCCCGTTTCTTCCTAATTGTCAAAGGAACAAGAACAAAAGGGTTGCTGAGGTGACACATGATAACACTATCCTTATGACAAATAAGTAGGAGTTATTCTAGGGGGGAAAAGATGTGCATTTTTTAACTGACTTAGTGCAAAGATACACAAATGTTATAGGAGGTATAAAGAAATCAGCATGGTTCATGAATGACTGCCAATAAACTTACTAAGGTCACTTTATGTTACAATTCTGCACTTATGTATGTGAGCTGTACAAACTGATTTTTACTGTATGTTGTTTTGTATTACTGTAGATGTTTAAGGTGCCAGTTTTGATTTCTTTACATAATTTAAAGTCAACACAGTTGTCCACCATGGTCCTTTAAATCATCATATCTCCCCCTGTCCTCTGAGAACTAATACAACGAGTATTAACGTGTGTATTTGAATGCATCTTCACTGACCCCTTGTGGTTGGATCTCACTTGGCCGCTCTACAAATGAAAACAAAACCTCAATCATTAGCCTATGAAAAAATCAACCCAAGAAAAAGCTTGCTAGGTTGTGATAAGCTGACTCAGGACACATGTTAACACCAAGTGTAAACATGACCAAAGTGTTGGCCAAGTTGTTTATTTACCCAAAAAAGAAGATCATTTTTTTTCTACCAAAGCAGGATTACTTGATTCTTCATCATTCAGAAAAAGTTACTATAAAGAATTATCACTAAGCTGGTTGTTAACTACAGATTCACAAGTTAAAGGTACAATAATTGCTTGAAAAATAGTAGTATTGTTATAAAGTTGAAGTAAATGAACTCAATTGCCACACTTTAAAAAAACAATTTCCTTATTTGGCCCTGCAAACACAGCAGATGTACACCCAGAATGTCATGAAAGTCACGAGTCAGGTTTGTGTTTTGTTTGTCCAAAATTTGCTCCGAGGAATGTCAGCAAAACCGATCTGCATCAAGCCTGTTTAGTGAGTGAAACTAGAAACTACCTCTATTTAGAGTTCCTTAAAGACACGCTGTCATTTAACACACAAACAGTTAAGCAACAGTGTGTTCATGACTGTCACCAGAGGGAACACAGTTTGTGTATTTACTTCTAGCTCTGTGCAAGGCCATTTGACCAACTCTCAAAAAGCTGTCAGAAAAAAGCCTTTAATCATTTACACCAAAACATGTCGTCACATCACAGACTTACAGGAGTTGATCTATCACCTGCTCACTCCATCTCATATTACTTGTTCACTTTTAATTGAGGTACGACCAAGTAACTACGTCTATGTTTAGACGGGCCTATGAGTAATCAAGTTCACCCAGTCTACTTCCTGTGAATGATCTGCCTTATTGTACCTCAGGGTTTCATAATGTCTGTCTATCAGCCAACCTTTAGTTTCAGTTTTTATTTCTGCATGTTGTACGTTGTTGATGTAAAGCACTACCTTTGTCTGTGAAAAGTGGTATACAGATCAAGTTTATTTACTTACTACTAACTTACAAACCAATAACTACTTCTGAGGTCATTTAAAGGTTGATAAAAGTTGTATTTGTCTGATTTAAGCGACGCAAACGGGGGTTTGATTGTTTCTGCATTTGAGCAAAGCAGACGCAAGTGTGACCTCTTCAATTACAACTAATGTTAGTAGCTGTGTAGATGTTAAGAGCAAAGCAGCTTTCAAAATAGCATGTTTCAAACATAGAGGAAATCAAAATATAGTCAAGAAAATATCAGAAAAACATCAGTGATAAAAAAAACACTCATGAGTTCACATGCTGGTTAATCTTTACTAACCTCTGAAAAACATTGTGTCCACTGGAGTTATTTTCCAGGTCTGGTTAATGTTTATCTTTTCAACAACATTCAAATGAGGTACAGTGATCCACACAAAGATAAGGTGTGACCAGGAGAGAGAGAGAGAGCGAGAGGAAGAAACAGGATGCAAAGAGCCGTGTGACCATTTATGGAACTTTGAATATGCAAGCCTCCTCCAGAGACACATAAAAGGGAAGCTCCTGAGGCTGCTGCACCATTCTGTACGAGACGTCCGATGCAAAGTCTTTTTTTACTGGTTTTCTACGTTCATAGTCGGGGGATGAACTCCTGAGGAGCGAATGACGAAACACATTTTGCTTTTATTCACATTCAGAGGATTAGTAAGCAAAGGTAAAAAGGGTAAAAAAAGAAAATGGCCAATTTTATATTACGGAAAGCCGAACCCAACGATGTGCCGGATATCCTGCGACTCATAAAGGTAGGCCAAGGGTTAAAAAAAAAAAAATAACAACTAGGAAGTTTTGGTTACTTGTACAAAAAAATAATTTACCATTGGTGAACTTTTTGTTGTTGCTGTTGTTGTGCTGAACTGTCTATATTGGTATCATGATTCATTGGCTTTCTTGTATCTTTTGTTTTGTCTTGAAGGAACTTGCTAAATTTGAAGAGATGGAGGAGAAGGTGCTGTTGACAGAAAAAGGTGCTTAACATACTTTACATTTCATACATATTTACCTGGTTATAAAGAAACAAGTTATCATAATGCATACATTCTTATAAAGTCGATGTCCCACTTGTAGATTTACTTGAAGACGGCTTTGGGGATCATCCGTTCTACCACTGCCTGGTTGCTGAAGTCCCCAAAGAGCAGAGCTCAGAGGGTATAACTTTCTCTTTCACAAAACTTTTTTTTACGTTTAAGGGCGGCATTTCTGTAAATCGGTTTACCCTCTAACTCTGACCTTTAACTGGTGGCGTTTTCTTCCAGGTAACACTGTGATTGCCTTCGCCATGTACTACTTCACATATGACCCTTGGATTGGAAAGCTGCTCTATCTTGAAGACTTCTTTGTCATGCAGGAGTTCCGAGGTGAGTTTGTCCTTGGTATATGATGGCAATAAAGATTAATTACTTACAGAAAAAAAGGGTTTGTGGTCCATTTTCACCCAAACTTCTCATAAACCAACTGTTTTTGATCATTTGATCTTTGACAAGGTCTTGGCATTGGTTCCAAAATCCTGAAAGTCTTGAGTGAGGTACGTTTTTTCCATTAATCTTTCTCTAAAGTTCACTTGAACATTTTTCAATACCCCTTGAGTCCTTGAATTGAATATTTTGTTTGTTTTTCCCTTCCCTAGACTGCAGTGAAGACTCGCTGTAGCAGCATGCACTTCATCGTGGCAGAGAACAACACAAAGTCCATTGAGTTTTACAAGCGGCGAGGAGCAGCAGATCTTTCCTCCGAGGAGGGCTGGCGTCTCTATGAGATTGAAAAAGAGGATTTACTGAAAATGACCTCCAAATAGAGTTTCCTGCTTGTTGTACTGTCAGTGATAGTTACATGATAGTTTTGTTTTGCCACTGATTGGATAATCAACCCTAATAAAGAATGGTTTCTTCTTTTAGTTCATTTGATGTTAAGAAAGACTTTTGCTAATTAAGATAAACACAAAGTAAAGGAATAACAATATAACTACTGCTGTTTTGTTTTTCATCTGAATCATTTTTACCTCATGTGGTTGAACATCTTTAAAAAAAATGAAAAAAGTCTAATAAAAAAATAAACCTGATTTGATGTATTGGATTTTATTTTGACCTGTTTTTGATCTTGAAATCTGCCATTATAATAATACCACTCTTTAAACAAGAACTAATGGAGGACTTAGAAGGAATTAATTATTGATTTTAGTATTAGTCTGTATGTGCCAGTGGCAAGTTTTCATTTGGGCTTTGAAAAGAAGTAAGACCAAACATGAAAATAACTCAAAAGTGGTGTATTGAAAATGGGGCTTCAGGGGCGCTGATGACCGATGCGGTTAGGTCATCCCACATGTATTGAGGCTTATTCCAAGCAGGCGGCCCAGGTTCAAATATGATCTGTGGCTCCCTTTCTTACATGTTCTTACTCTCTCTCCCGATTCCCTACTCTATCCCCATGCAGTCCTATCTAAATAAAGGCAATATCCAAAAATAAATCTTAAAAAAAAGAAAAAGAAAATGATGCTTTTATTAAATGAAACATGTAATAGAAGATATAACTTAAAATATCATACAAAGCATGATCTCTGAGAGTGTGGCTTTTGTATATGATCATAATAACTGATACAGCCAATTAGTATGTAAATAGCATTTTAACTGAAACTATTTAGCAAACGGGCGTCCTGTAATGTGTGTAAAATTGATAAATTATTTGTAGCCTGAATAAAAATATTGAATTTTAACAACCTGATAAATATTAAAAGTCAAAAGTATGAGGGCATTAAAATTCAGAATGAAAATATTTGGAGACACTAGGTCCAAACTGTACCACAACTACAGCTGGTGGGAAATAAGGGATATAGAAAAGAATAGAATAGAATAGAATTACTTTATTGATCCCAAACTGGAAAATTGTGGCGTTATCCAACACACAATATGAGTAAAAAACACAATGTTAGCAAATCTAAACATAATATAATATTAAATACAAAGTAAATAAGTACTAAAAATGTCAAAACTAAGAATGTGAATATATACAACCAGGATTTGCCTGTTGTTGTTGTTTTTTTGTTTACCTTATTCTTCCAACTTTTTCCAAAATTATGGTAAATTGGCTGTAAAGGCCACTGTAATAAAGCTACCATACTACCTTTATCATGGCATTTACTGTAGAAATTTCTAACTGAAACTATTTAGCAAACAGGCGTCCTGTAATGTGTGTAAAATTTATAAATTATTTGTAGCCTGAATAAAAATATTGAATTTTAACAACCTGATAAATATTAACATATTAAGTCAAAAGTATGAGGGCATTAAAATGTTTGGAGACACTAGGTCCAAACTGTACCACAACTACAGCTGGTGGGAAATAAGGGATTTGCCTGTTGTTGTTGTTTTTTTGTTAACCTTATTCTTCCAACTTTTTCCAAAATTATGGTAAATTGGCTGTAAAGACCACTGTAACAAAGCTACCATACTACCTTTATCATTGCATTTACTGTGGAAATAAAAAAAATAATAATACAAAAAAAACAAAAACGTTTTCCTGCAGGAACAACCTAATTCAAAATAGTTTAAATTGTTAAATTAAACATGTAAATGTGTAATGAGCATGACATTGACACCTTGTGTTTGTTTCAGTTGCCAGTTAAGTGGTTTGAAGGATGTTAGGGGATTTCTGTATGGAGGTCATAGTGTAAATATATATATTTTTTTAAACTCTTATTACTGCTGATGTTTGGAGAACTGAAGAAGGACAAAGACCATCACTGACTATCACAGCAGCAGCAGCAGCAGCCTTGGGGGCATAAACTAATTAAACTGAACACTACAGTGCACGTTTTGACATACCGCGTTTTGAACAGCGGTGCTCTTAGATTATGGCCTGTTTGGTGCCTGCCGGTGTGATTTCCACCACAACCCTTCCGCATTTTCCTGCTGCTCTCGGGCTGTGACGTGTCGTGCTGACGGCGGCCTCGGAGCTTGGAGGAGCGGGGGGCTGTAGCATGACAAGATCTGGCTCCAGACGTCCTCGCTTTGCTTTCAGCAGAGCTCCAGAAACAACCCCTAACCCCTCCTTCTCCGCTCCTCTCCGGCCCGCCCAAATAACACAAAATTCCCGACTGAATCCAGCCCGAGACTGGGGGAACCAGGCGGCCTGGGAAGCCGAAGAGCGCACGGAGGCCGACCCTGCAGCGTAAATCTGGTACGCGGGCCGTTTTTTGCAGTTGGGATACGTGTTTGCAAGGCTGTGTCTGCATCTGTACGCCTCGGTTTGTCTTTGTTTTTGCATGCATGTGGTGTTTAATTTATTTCTTTATTCTCTCCTGAGAGGCCGCAGAGGGTTGGGCCTTTTCTTTTCAGGGCCCTTAATGGAGGCCGTAATTGGGATGTCTCCGGCCTATCCGGTTAGCACGCCAGCCTTACCGAAAGAAAGCGTAATTAGTCGCAATTGGGCTTACGCGACATAATATTGCGATCGATTCAAACAGATAACGCGCAGTTCTTCCTTAATCAGCGGCAAAATTAACATTTCTCACCGCCAAAGAGGAATTAAAAGGCAGTGTTTAATGTTAGCATTCGTCCAGAGACGGAGCTAACAAAATGGCGGATGATGAAAAACGGTCATAGAAAATGTTGTGTAGCCTCCTCCTGCTAGTTGGCGACAACTGAGCCAAAAGGTGGACCTTACGTAATCTTTCCATTTAGGTAATAGAGCTTTCTTATTGCTGTGTAAACGGGTGTCTTTTAATGGTCGTGAAAGTCGGACTTTTTTTTTTTTAAAGGTTTTAAGTCAGTTTTTAAACCCAGTGGTCATTTGAAGACATTGCCGCTAAATCGGGGTTTACTTGAGGCTCAGTCCTGCATGAATGAGGAGCTAAGTCAGTCTGATCCTGCAGCTATGTTTGACGTGTTGGTGGCATCTTAAAAGCACATTGATGCCACTGTGTTATGCGCCACATCTTCAACACACCTTTGTCATGCCTTTTTCACCTGGAGGTGGTGGGAGGTGGAGGGGAGGTGGAGGGGAGGGGGGGGATGGTACATGTAGTGGAAATTAAATGGCACCCTGGCAACATCGTCCACACACACACTCTCCACTGTTTACATCTCTGCAGCAGCCACCCAGTGTGTCTGTTTGTGTGACAGAAAACCCAGTTCTTGTCGCATGTTATCTCCACGATGAGGGTAATGATAACATGTGTGATTAATATTGTGGAGCCTGTGGAGTAATGATGCAGGTGAAGCGATCATGACATCGGTCATTTCACTTGCTGTCCTTTGCCGCAGACACAAGCTGCTCCTGCAGAAATGCATCTTCTTATCACTACTTATTCCCTCAATTATTTTAAAGCCCTTCTTAAAACATACTTTTACAGACTTGCTTTCTTCTTAATGTCTTTTTTTTTTAACTATTTTTTTTACTATGTTTTATCTAATTACTGTTCTTTTATTTATGCTCATATCTTAACTCCTTA
Source organism: Labrus mixtus (assembly GCF_963584025.1). Taxonomy (NCBI): domain Eukaryota; kingdom Metazoa; phylum Chordata; class Actinopteri; order Labriformes; family Labridae; genus Labrus; species Labrus mixtus. The sequence goes on along the minus strand of NC_083625.1, from coordinate 7,716,713 downwards.
TGCTTTAACTTCTTACCTTACTTACTTTGTCAATTTATGTTTCATATTTATATTTACTTCTATTAATATTATAGTTTTTTTTTTTTATCCTTTAACCACTTGTTTCTATTTCTTTTACTGCTCTTACCTTCTTATTGCTGTTATCTTTTTATTTATTTTTTTCAGCTCTTTTAGTTTCTTACATCTTTTTAAATCTTTGGCTCCTCTTGGTCTCAGCTCTTGTTGTTGGGTTCTTGTGTTGTTGGGTTCTTATCATGGTTCTTGTGATGGTCGGGTTATATATGTCTATTGGGTATCGTGCACTTTGGGTTCTTTTCTGTTGAATTGTATTTAATTATTTTTAGTATTTTGCGTTTGTTATGTTCTTGCTGTTGTTTATGTTCTTCTGTGTTTGGTTTAGTTTGCTTTGTTCTTGTTTGTCAAAGCACTTTGTAAACCTGTGTTTTTAAAAGGTGCTATATAAATAAAGTTATTATTATTTATTATTACTGATTATTGAGGGTGTAACCCCTAAGATATACAAAATCTGCCAGTGATGTTCCCTCCAGTGCAGCTTCTGTATCCGGTGTTTTATATTATTTTGTTAACAAAATGTGAAAACAAATGAAGCTCTCCACAGACAAACTTTTTCATTGTCGGAGGAGCAAGATACAACAAATAGGATATAAAAACGTAGCAGTTACAAAATTTGGTTTTCAAAATTCTGCATAAGGAAAACAAGGCTAGACAAGCCAGTATAATCAGCTGCTGCTCAATATTTATCAGCTCTCACTTCAACACAATACAGGTTTCAGTCGCCATGGTTTCTTGTACACAAACTAGCCGAGAATGTGGCGGAACCCTAAAACTGGCGATAACAAGCCTAGAAATCGGACTACTGACAAGCGTTTGTCAGTTGAGTATTGCAGAGCTACGCAGACGCATCAGTGCACGATTAGGATTGCAGATTGAATTTCCTTCAGGATAATGATAAAGTTGAAGTACAGTGTAGATTCTATGCAGAAGTATAAACAAGGCTTCATTCTGTAGTAGTTGAGCAACACCAGGCCAGCAGTCCCTCCATCATGTGAGCTACATTACAATGTCAAATTAACAACACGCCATACTTTTGCTTCAACAAGTAGTGGGCAAAAATCTTATTGTATCTTTCAAGGGACACAACTGGGTACTTGGCTTTATTCTTAAAACACGTCTTTAAATCATGATCTGTGGACGCATCATCGGATTTTGTTAACTCTATGTAATTTCAAACATTGAATGCCCAAGAATCTTGAGTTGGTTTATATTCTGTTGCTTGAGACTTAATGCATCCTGCACACAAAGCACAATAAGAAATACAACTTTACATATCATATCACTACAGCATATCATTCCACCTTAATGCGATCTGTACATTTGAGAAAATTGACTTTTTTGTCCTGCTGCACATTGGACCAGTCTCCAAGGAGAGGTTTAAACTCTTACATGCAATTACTGTAAAGTGTGAAGTAGGTACTAACAGACTTATTTAATGTGCTTTGATTATTGAGAAGAAATCAACCAAAAAGGAAATATATTAATTTGAATGACTGTTTGCTTTCAAATGTTTTGGTCTCTTAGGATTTTCAAAACTCTACCATTTGCTTCCAGCTCTCCAGGAACAAATGCAGTGCGAGGACAATGGATGAGGATGTCACCAGGCTTGCCATACATTCAGAAGAGCCTAAAATAATATTGCACGGATCGGGTAATTAGCCAAGCTTTTATTCATATTTGTGGGTATGTGTGGATTTCTGATAGACATGGTTATAGTGGATATTGTTTAACTCTGATTCCTTAGATAGCCAGATATGTTTGATTGACGTAGGTTAAATGTTGATGCACATAAAACAAACTGTTTCCATTGATGATCAAATGAGTGATCCCACTTTTTCCAGATGAGGGTGGTGCTGGCGGGCAGGAGTTTGTTGTGGAGCTTCAAGAGACTGTGTTGGTGTCGGAAGGGGAGGGGGAAGGCATGGCGGTTCACAGGTTTGCCCCAGATGAGCTCGTCATCCAGGATGCTGTGGAGGATGTGGTTTCTGAGTATGTGCACTGTGACGAGGACGAAGATGTCGCTGTGGAGACATGCGTAATGTCCCTGGAGGGTGAGGAGGAAGGCGTTGCCATGGGAGACATCCCTGAAGATGGAATGGACTCAGAGCAGCAGGATGATGACCAAGATGGCTGTGGAGATTATTTGATGATTTCCTGTAAGTTTACTGCCATTCTTGCTCGGGTTGGATTCAGATGAGTTACTGTTGTTCTGAAAAGCAACATATAGGACTAATTGTTTCTAAATGAGCAGGCATTCAAATCACACTCAAGTTGCTAAACCTGATCTTTGAAAGTGGTTTGTGGTTTGAAGAGGTGTACTTAAAAGTTTCACAGTAGATTTAAAATGTTAAAAAATAGCCACATAGTCAAGAGTATTGGTCTAATGAAAGAAGCTTTAGAGGAAAATAAGGAAAATGTGTAACAAAAAAGCATTACAATGAAGAGCTCTGTGCTGCTTAAAATCCCGGGTCTCCAAAACTTATTTTCAGATGTAAGACAACAAGAGTTATTTATTACAGACCCAAACATACGTCACAGCATTCTGACTTTACAACAATCCTATTACAATATGTGTCAAAGTCAGCAATATGTCATTCTTCTCTCTATCGTACAGCCCTTGTGTAAATGTTTTTGTGTCTTCATGAAGCACACCCAACTAAATGCAACTTTATTTATATCTCACCGTTGATCTTTAAAAGCATGCAGCTCAAAGTGATTCACAAAGAAACTATAAAAATAAATATCTTTCAGTAAGTAGTTGGTGAAAATAGCTGCAAACTTTCTGATTCAGCTCATACATCAAGGGTCTGTCTCCCCTGTCCTGATCTCCGCAACTGAAGTCAAACTGAAATCATCCAGGTCATGTTTTTGCGAGCTGAACTGCAGAATAAATGGAAATTCTGTTAACAGCATTTTACAAAAAGGAAGGAAATTTTTAATTATATATTATTTAATGTGACCAACAGATAAGTATTCGAGCTCGGTGAAAATATACTTCACACTACCACTTCATCAGCATACAGCCATAGCTGCAGTTAGAAATTACTAATTCACCAGGTGCTGTATACTTAAAAAGCTGTGTCCTCCATAAAAAAAGTCTGTCAGACGAGGGCTGGTGGCGGTACGAATTAGGCGGTGGCCGCTGCAAAAGTTGTCCCCTGACAACTGAATGTAAATGTGGTGAAGGCATCCAAAATAATAATTTCTTCAGCGGTTAATTCAAAGGTTTATTTTATTATCTGATTACATCTGTTTACTGAGCAAGGCCTGTGGATTTTTGATGTTTTTTAATTGGAGAACCTTGTTACACATTTAGTCCAAAGTAATGAAGGTTGTTACTGCTTACACTGCTTACACACTCTGCACAGCAACAAAGACTGTGGGCTATTTTCAACCAAAGCAAATGTAAAATTATAATTCACTGGCCCCTCTCCATATAATTACTACAAGTAGCCGACAATGGTGCTGTAGTATTTAGATTTACACTGTCACCAGCTCATGGGGACAGACACTAAATTCTTCAATTTCTCCAATTAAATATAATATGTTTTCCCTTAACTAGTGGACGAGGCCGGGAAAATGGTGTCTGAGGATGGGACAGAGGTGACAGTGGAGGGAGCTGTGGAGGACCAGGAGGTGGAGAAGGATGAGGACGGACAGGAGGTGATAAAGGTGTACATCTTCAAGGCTGATTCTGGGGAGGATGACATGGGTGAGTTAGGCTTTAATCTACTATTTAAATGTGTCAAATATTTTCTCTTGCTGTGGGCAATAATCTTTGTAAAAATGTTCTGTCAGTTTGCTGGCTGTCTTACATTAGTTACTTACTTTTCAACTACAAGTATGTGATGTTACAAGGTTGTTGTTTTGTTTTTCTGGAGTTAAGAGTTAAAGCAAGCACTGTCACTTTGATCTACAGGTCATTGTAGTTCATGGTCTCACATTGGGCCCCTTAAAAAATCTGCTTTTTCAAGTCCTTAAAAGTTTAAACTTGTTGAATCATACAGAAACAAATTAAAGGCATTATTCATCACAATTTGGTGAGGTCATATTTGTCAAAATAATAAGGTATTTAAATGGGTGTTTTTATGTTGCAGGAGAGTCGGTTGACATCAGCGATGGAGACACTGAGAGCATGGCGTTAACAGAGTCTTCTGGCCAAACGCTGAGAGAGAAGATGGTTTACATGTCTGTTGGAGATTCTCATCACCATCAAGGAAACCACGGTGAGGCATTTTCATCTAACAAGTGGGGAAACCCGTATTGGAGTATTAACTCGTTTTTGGTTTTGGACATGTTTGGCTCATCTGCAGGTGGGTCAGAGGTGACTGATGGGGTTTATTGTAATTGGTGGAGAGATATGAAGCAGTAACTCATGACCTCTGGTATGACAGTGTGACTATAAGCAAGATCGTCATGCCTGTGGCCTGAGCTGCTGCTGCTTGTGGTCAGCACCTCTGTCTATTCAGTTGGTTTATAAACACTGGAAGCTTGTGATTCAGCCAATTATCTTAGTGTCTTGGCCTAAGCTTCACAGATGCTGTTTATTTAATTTTTTATTATTTAGCTTTAAAGACAGTGCATTATCTCACAGGTGTGGAGGACAGCGAGGGTTGTGAGAACAGAAACGGTGCAGCCAGCGCTCTACTGCATATTGATGAATCCGACGGGGTTGATGAAATCAATCGACAACACAACAAGAGCAGAAGACGTTCGGAGCCACGCCAGGTACAGACAGGTAAGAGCAACACAGAGTTCACTTATATGGAGGTTGTCTTCATGAGCTGGTTTCTCTTTAATTTATCGCACAATGAAGAAAGGGTTTATACCCTGTGTGGGGAAAACAAACAGAGATTTAGCCTGAAATTAAACCTTTTTAAATTCACTATGCTCAAAACCATGAAAGAATTTTGATAAAGCCAACTTGTATGGATTTCAAACCTGCAGAAAACTCCTGGGAAAAAACCTGTAGAAGTCTTCCTGAAATTATCTAGATATTTTCCGTAGTGTGACGTGTGTGAAAACGGCTTAATAAGTCAGGAGTGTTATAAACTTTCCCAAACTGTTGTGTCATCTACCAGGAGAAAGGCTTGCTCTGACTCTAATTCTGACGACTGTGAGTAAAGTGTTGTAGGCTCAGTTGTTAAGAGGCACTTTCAAAGTCCTAGTTACCCTTTTGAAATGAGTGTTTAATTCAGAATTACACACAAAAAGGGAGACAATGACGACACACATAACTGAAAGGACAATAACTATGTATTGATCTGTGTCCCCCTTTTGCAATTTTTTCTCTTCAGCCATCATCATCGGTCCCTATGGTCAGCCTTTGACAGTTTACCCCTGCATGCTCTGTGGCAAGAAGTTCAAGTCACGAGGTTTCCTGAAACGCCACACCAAGAATCATCACCAGGAAGTTCTGACGCGGAAAAAGTACCAGTGTACCGACTGTGACTTCACCACCAACAAGAAGGCCAGCCTGCACAACCACATGGAGGTCCACGCTCTCAGCAGCAAAGCCCCTTTCGAGTGTGAAATGTGCGGCAAGGAATTCCACCAGCAGGCGGCGCTGTTCTCACACAGACTGCAGCATCACCACAGAGAGCCCAAGAACCAGCCGCCTCCAACGCCTACCAAGATGCATAAATGCAAGTTCTGTGACTATGAAACGGCTGAGCAAGGACTGCTCAATCGGCACTTGCTGGCCGTCCACAGCAAAAGCTTCCCCCACATTTGTGTTGAGTGTGGAAAAGGCTTCCGTCACCCTTCAGAGTTGAAGAAACACATGCGCACACACACTGGCGAGAAGCCTTACTCCTGCCTGTACTGCGACTACAAGTCGGCCGATTCCTCCAACCTCAAGACGCACATCAAGACTAAGCATAGCAAAGAGATGCCATACAAATGTGAGCGCTGCTTTCAGACCTTTGCGGAGGAGGAGGAGTTAATGCAGCATGGACTGACACACGAGGAGAATAAGACCCACCATTGTGCCCACTGTGATCACAAAAGCTCCAACTCCAGTGACCTGAAACGCCATATCATTTCTGTTCACACCAAGGACTATCCACACAAATGTGCCATCTGTGGTAAAGGCTTCCACCGGCCATCCGAACTGAAGAAGCACTCGGTCTCCCACCGCACCAAGAAACTCCACCAGTGCCGGCATTGCAACTTTAAGATCGCCGACCCTTTTGTCCTCAGTCGTCATATCTTGTCTGTCCACACAAAAGAGCAACAGGCCTCTCCTGAAAAGAGTGAGGCTAAGAGGACAGAGGTGCACTCTCCTGTTGCTACACCTAAAAAGTCTGCACCGAGCGGGTCCAGCAGCGCGGGCCCGCCTGGCAGAGTCAGTGCAGCCAGCTTAGCGAGCAGCGTGACTGTAGTTATTGGTAAAGGACAAAAAGAGAGGAGAATCTACCAGTGCCAGTACTGTGACTACAGCACCGGGGACGCTTCAGGTTTCAAGCGACACGTGATTTCCATTCACACAAAAGACTATCCGCACCGCTGCGAGATCTGTTCGAAAGGCTTCCGACGACCCTCGGAGAAGAACCAGCATATCATGCGTCACCACAAAGACGTGGTGCAGGCAGAGTGACTCTGACCGAGCCAAATACTGTGCCACAACAACGAACAATGTTAAAGCAACCATCACACCCCAATCACTGCACCCTCAGCCTGACACCACCGCATTGAAATAATGTGGTGTGTGTGCGTGCTGCACTTAGTCCTTTCTGTTGTTTTTGCTCTTTTGTCTATCCTCCGCCTAATGTTTGTTCAGAAATGTAAACACATGTACATAACATAAACACCGTCAGAGTTAGCAACAAAACCCCTCCGTAGACTTGCACTTTGAACTGCATGTCCCTTACTGGTGACAGTGTGCATGGCAGATTGTTCAGGTGTCTCTTTGTAGATAAACCTCTTTAAGTTTGCAGGCAGCAATCAGTTGTCAAACACAATGGTCCTAATTATTTGTCCCAAAACTTAAGTGTAATTTGCAAAACACTTGCGTCATAAAAAAAAAAGTACTAAACACAGCAGTATGGATTAGCAACCTGTTCGCAGTAGCACTTACCATCCTGGTAAAAATCATGATGAATGCAGTACTCAAGTCATGTGTGTGAGTGTGTGTGAGAGAGAGAGAGGAGGGAAGGATTGTGTGCATGTGTAAATGAAGAGTGAGTGAAAAACAAAGCATCTGTTGTGCTTCCCGGTGCTCAGACCCCACCTCTCTGTATCATAGTGCTTTGATGTGTTTACACAAACACGTGGTCGGCTGTGTACAGCACGCAGAGAAAACAATCATCCTTAGCTTTGTACACAGGGGGGGTCTATGGTCATGAACGTAACACAAAATACACAGTGAAATAGTGGATATGTCATGGTAGTCAACACAAGCTCATACAGTATGTGCACCTTTTATCGAGATCATTACCTGATAGCTTGATCATCAAACACCCGTCTGATATATCAGTTTCCCGTCAGTAAATGTACTGTATCTGTTCAGAACTGGTGCCTGAAGCAGTAGAGATGAAGCCCTGACTAGACGGTATTCAAAACCAATTAATGCTACCTGAGGAGTATATTGTCATTCATTCGGAAAAAAAAGGTGTGTTTGTGACGAGGAAAATGTGACTGCAACATTATTAATGATTAAAAACAAACGTAATGAAATTAAGAAAAGATCCCATCAGTGTACGAATGTACCTGTCTGTTTTAAAGAGGAATCATTCAGTATACCTGGTGCTGCTGTTCAACAACTATGGACTGAACTCTTTGTCTCCCCTCACAGATGTACTTTTACCAGTAGAAAGGGAAAATGTATATCTTTTTAGATACAACTTCAGAAGACAGGTGCTGGTGGTGTACTTGTACTAAGGCTTTTTACATTTTTTTTTGTTATCACCTGTGATCATTTCTGTTTTTATATTTATTCATTTACAAGTTGTTGTATAGTTAAGTGTAACTAGACTTCTATGGGACGTAAATTATTGTTTTGTATACAAATCTGTACAAAGCGTGTAGATGTAAACACTTGATAAACTGAAATCTGAACTGTGTTGTTATGGATGTACTTCAGCGTATTTGTTAAAAAAGGTAATAAAAGCAAAGTATTTTAGCCATGTGTCTTTTGTTTTCTCTCTAATATGCACACACACACACACGCACACACACACACACACACACACACACACTGTAAAATGATTTTCTTCATGTCTGCTCATAGGTATGTGTGACCTCCGTATGCAGAGTTTGATACCCAAAGGCTGTTAAACTCTTGAATAGGAAAAGTTTGTGATTCTCTAAAATCTTACTCCTGAAAAGATCTGAGAAAATTGCCAAACCTGTTTCCTTCCTGATTAAAAAGTCTCAATATTCATTTTCTTCCAGAAAGTTAAAGCTGCAGTTTCCTCAGCTAGCAGTCTTTCTTTGCCGCTTTTTTTTTGGCCTATTGATGCATCACCACCATCTGTAGATGAGGGCTGTAGTGTAACACAATTTGCTAAATGTGTTAGATTTGGTTGACAGATTAAATGTAGACCCACTCAGGAAAAAAACTCAATTGTGTGAATAGACATCTGTGGGGCAACTGTAGTGCAGCATTGAAAGTCCTGTGAGGAACTGTGGTTTGTGTTTGTGACTTTGGCGCCCCCTGTGCAAAAAGCAGGGCGATATCTCTTTGCTGACCTTGTCCATTTTCTGATCAACTCTCTCATCTGTCTTTAATTTTAAATGTCTAACCTCAAATATGCAACTCATAATTAATCGTATGTAAAAATGTAAAGATTATTTCAGCAGCGTGCTGTTAACCTCTCCTACAGCAGGGGGCATTTAAATAATATAGAAGAATCAGTCTTCTCAGTGATAATTTGGTGGGCTTCAGGAAGTCGTATAGAGGCGTCAGTTGTAATATCAGTTAAAACTCCTTACAAGTGATGGGGAAACAAACGGATCAGACACATCGATATTGGAAACAAATCATTTTATCAGTCTCAAAACAACACAGTAAGGGTTAATTAAATCAAAATGTTGCATGTTGAAACTTGGCTTTACATTGTGTTTGGTGGCATCGGGAGCTATTTTAACAACTGAAAGAGCAAAAAAACAAAAAAAGAATATTCACAACAAGCATTCAAATCTTTAAACAATATCTGTGACACACGGTGATCAGGGAACAACTAGGCAGCTGAGCACTCCCCTAAGAAGTAAAAAAAAAAAAAGAAGAGGAAGGTTTTTAGTGCATGAGATCAATCTGAATAAAAGTTTTTTATAGCATATATTCATTCATAATAATAAAAGTACCATTTTTGGGAAGGATAGCAATATTTTCCGGCAGGATTCCATTCTCCAACGAAAACTGCTTGAACTTCTCCAGCAGATCAGCGCCGAGGTCCGCTCCACGACCTGTGAAACCACATGGCATGAAAAGATTACGGCATGCTTCACTGTCCTCAGAGTAGATTCAGAAGGTGCATTGCAGAATGATGATGCAGTTACCGTAGAGTTTGTTGACAACAGCGTTATCACCAGCCTTGGTCTTTATGGTGTGAGTCAGGGCGTACTGGTCATAGTTCACCTCAACCACACGCATGTCATTCTGATTCCCCCAGCCTGATGAAGCAAAGGGGGGGGGGGGGGCATTATGTACAGTAACAAAAAACAGTATAGTGGTGTCATTGTGAATGTTGCATGCATTGCCCTTGTGTTTTTACTATTATGTACGAGTGTGTGGGTGAACCCAGCCTCACTTGAGTATGTGAACTTTCCGGGCATGTCAGCCTTTTTGGCCAAGTTGTTCATTCTCCAGCAAGAACCATCAGAGCTGCAGATAAAACATAATATATATTTATATATATTCAACAAGATAAACCGTACCATTTCTGATGTGTTTTTATTTTCCCTCCTGTCCTCCACACTCACTTGAGACTGGCATATGAAATGTCCAGGTCCCCGTCTGCAGTCGGGGTGATCATGGTTGTGCCCATCTTCATGCTGGCTTTGCGGCTGACGAACCATTCAGCATTGGTGGCAAATCCAACCAGGTACCACTTCCCTGCCATCTGTACACATACACACAAGGCAACCACAGCGGAGGGGAATAATTATTCAACCCCCAAATCCTTGAACACAACACAAAACGCCCCTACTATCACTGTGTTACAACAAGTTTTCAAATGTAACCAACATGTTTAAGTTAGCAAATAAGTTCTGCTTTACACATATGTGAATCTGAAGCTGGCTTCAGAACATTGTATTCCTCATCCCTTCTTCATTTTCTTCCATAAATGTTACCTCATCTACTGCAAGAACACATCTGTTCAAATGCATGTTTTTATATTGGCAGTATGAGTAAAAAAGTTTACAACATTACTCAAAGTCCAATACTTCTTGTCCTACTTATTCAAGCACCCGTACATTTTTTTGCATGGCAGAAAATAATTTTGCTTAGAAGTTCAGTTACACCCTTAATTTTACACGATCTCTAGCAGCAGCTCACTCACTTGTTGAGAGGAATGAAATACGATCAATGCAGGCATGTAACATTTGAAGATAGTTTCCCGGCTTTGTGTCTTACCCCCTGTGGGTTGAAGTCCGCCTGAGGTATAACTTCAGAAGAAACCGTGACGATGCACAGCGCAGCCCCCAGTACCTTCAGAAGTAAAGTCATGGTGACAGAGGAGAAGGAAAAACCAGATGATGAGGAAAAGTGGTGCCTAAAATCCAGAGATTTGTTGTTGAAATTCCCCCTGACAACCCTTTATATAGGGGAGAGGGGGATGAGGTCTGGGCCTTTTTTATGTTCCCTCCCAGCCATCACACACACACACGAGCTCACCCACACCCACACACACACACACGCGCACACACAAAAACACACACTCATACTAACGCTGGAGCTGGGATGGGTTTGAACAAGTGAAGCTTCAGAGGAACACACGTAAAGTTTCACAGCCACGAGGTACTCTTTTAGCCCTGCCAGGACTGAATTCAATCGACCATGTGAGAGTTGAATGGACAGAAAACGGCAAGGCAGGCCAAGTTTATTTATGCAGAACATTTCAGCAACAAGGCAATTCAAAGTGCTTCACAAAAGACATCAAAAGCGTCATGACAGGAAAACACTTTTCAAAAAATTCAAAATCATTAAAACAAAAACCTTAAAAATCAAAGAGAAGGAAAAGAAACAACTTAAACAGAAGCTTTGTTGTGATAAGAGTTACATAATACTGCAGTGAAAGTTGAAGTGCAGTTATATAGTTAAAAAATGTACTAAAATACATTTCTTAAAATTGTTTTTTATCTTTATTTAAAGATTTATTTTTGGGACCGTTTGCCTAAATTTGACAGGACAGTGGATAGAGTAGGAAACCAGGGAGAGAGAGAGAGAGTGGGGACTGACAAAAAGGAAAGGAGGCACAGGTCAGGCTTGAACCCGGGCCGCCCGCTTGGAGGATGATAGCCTCTGTACACGAGATGCCTCCTAACCCCTAGGTCATCAGCACCCCCATTAAAATTGTTTAATGAAAGGCAGCTGTAAACAGTCTACAACCTTGATTCAAAAGAACTGAGAGTTTCAGCAGACGTGCAGTTTTCTGGGAGTCTGGGACAATGGGGACAGAAAGCAGAACCTGTCCCAGACGAGGTCACTAAAACATTCAGTGCTTTATAAACCAGCGGCAGTATTTTAAAATTCGATTCTCTGACCGACTGGGAGAAACGTGCTAAGTCATGAAATGACCTGAAAAAAAAAAAAAACAAATAGGCAGAGGTTATATATCCTGTCTGTCAAACTTCTGTGATTTAGCTTTGGTAATGCAGTTTCATTACACAGCTCTTTGTTTAGGGGCATGAGCTGGTACAAACAAGGTAACTAAAGGTGGTAAACAAAACAGCTGTTGCCCTCCAGTTCTTTCTGTGGCAGAGAGCTCAGAATCAAACGCACGTGTCAGCAGTTTTAGCAGTAAAACACGGACACAACATAAACGCTCATGGAGATTGGCACATGGTGAATTGACTACTTTAGATCATCTGTATCGGGTTTAAGTCTTGAAATACTTTGTACTCATTTAGATACATCTTAAGATTATAGGGATCACTAAAGATGATAATAATCCATTATCTAATATTCATTTTAACTTAATCTGTGTGCAGGCAGACAAAAGCGCTTTCAAAGTAAGAAATGCTTTCAAAGTTTGTTTAAGGGGCGCCGTGAGCGTAGTGGTTAGGACGCACCCCGAGTGTGGAGGCTATATCGTACTCCTAGTGGGCAGCCCAGCTTTCCTGCATTTTGTTCCCCAATCTCTCTCTCCCTGGTTTCCAACTCTATCCACTGTCCTATGTCGACAGTTAAGTCAAGCCCAAAAATGGAATAAATCTTTAAAAGTTAATTTTAAAGCTGACCCAAAAACTGCAGCTAACTTCAGTCAACAAACGTGTAGCTTTCCATTTTACCATTTCCAAGATATGTTTCCTCAACTATAGGATTGCAAAGAGACCATGCTTACCACAACTGTTTGGTTAGGTTTGATTTCATTCTCTCAGAGATTTTTTTATCTAAACACATGAAATATTAATGTTGTAATAATCATTGCAGCCGAAAGGAAATTTCCCTCCATGAAAAAATAAATGAGCAAATCCATCTACACGCAACAAGGCAATTCAATATATCTCAGAGAACATCAGAAGAAAAGACTCAAGAGAAACACAATAAAAAATCAGAAAGGATAATCGGAAGTGTTTGACTTTAGGAAACCGAAAGGGAAGAGAAATTAGGACAACAAGGAAACCCATTTTCTGTAGATGAACTTGTAAAATTAGACGGGAGATTTGCAACAACAGAACTTTAGGTTCAACTTTCTTCCTTTTGCATGCAAAAGTATTTTATACAACCCGTATTTACACAGCCAGAATACCAGCCCAGAGCCTTTTGGCAGAATGGACACCTGTACCACTCTGACGACGAGATGAATTAGTGTAATGCAGGCAGACACACGCCACAGTTCAAAGAGTTCTCAGACCTACATACTTTAAGTTCAAACAGTTCAAACAGGTTCCTCTTTGCCCTGAGATAAAAACAAATATTTTAAGTCATATTGTACCACATAAGTCATTCTCAGATACAAAGATAGCCAAATGCAGCTCCACAAGTCTACATAGTGACTTACCCCTGCAAGCAAGAGAAATGTCCAGCTTTCACACATTATTACAGGACTATAAGTCAATGCTTATGTTGTGGTCACATCTCACTGTATTGCAAGCATACACAACAAGTATGAGTAAGATAACTGTTATATATTTTTTTTATTTGAACAGATATCAGCAGACACTGTCATGCAGCTCTGTCTAAGTAACCTCAATCACTGAATTACAGCTTTTATTTTGATATGTATACTGGTGTATGTTTGTCATTATGGTCATAATTGTTTTCTCAGCTTTTCCCCACCACCTCTCACTTGGTTACATCCTGAATTATATCATTTGAATGCAGCATTAATCATGACTGAATCGTTTTGGCTCAGCACCCAGAATAAGTGGAATGTGTATTGCTCTCCTTTTAAAACGACTGAAGCTTCAAATGTAACAGCTTTGACTCTTATTAATGCTGTAAATCATTCATAGAAAATATGACTGAATATTTAGTTAACAGCTCATTGCTCAAAGCAGTCTCAGTCTGAGCTTGGCTGAGACATCTGTCTTGTGTCTTGTGTGAAATTACACAATCGAGGTAATGGGAACATTATGATCAGGTCATAAAAAGGGCTAAATGAGAAAATAGTATAAATCTGTGAAATGTTTATCATTATTCTCAGATGTAAAACGTGGAAAATATTTTCTCAAGCCTCACAGAAGAAACGGGTCAGTTTTATAGTTTTACATTAATGCAAGTGAAGTAGTTTGGCCTAAGGGTGACAGTACAGAAGAATACATAACAGTCGGGAGAGTTTTACAGCTTTGGGTGTTCACTGTGTTGAATCTACTGTTTTAAATTATGACATTTTTTGATTTATGAAGAACAATTTTACCAGAAGATGGCACTAGAGGAAAGCCATTGAGCCTTATCTTGAGCAGCAATAGTAAAAAATAAGGGCTGTCAGCTTTAACCAGTTAATCACAGTTTATTAAGGTCTGAAATGAATGTATCCTCAAAAAAATGCTATTTTCCCCCATTAGGCACACTGTTGATACGCCGCCACAATGTGTCCGTTTAGTCAAAGTGTTGTTCTCTATTGACTAAAATTCTCTATTGGTACTTTCACAAGAGGAGCAAGACATACAAAGTTTTTGAAAATGAAAATTTGCATAATGATAGTTAGCTTTTAATTAAACATATCCGACAGTAGTAAGTTATGAATTTATTTAGGTCATGTTGAGGAAATAAAAAATATGGAGACATCATTTAGAAAAAGCTATGGAAGGGAAGCTGGAGTTTCGATGATGGACACATTCCTGTCATATAGTGAGGGAATTTGATCAGATATATGGCCAATCTGGGAATATTATTTGATATGTGTGGACTCTATTGTGTCTGTCCATGATCCACAGAATGGCTTGAGCACGTCTGGCACCTGCCACTCAAAACTCACCCTCTTGCTACAAATGTTAACCAACAGCAACATTTAACAGTTAATAAAAGGTAGTTACCATCACTAATACATTTATAAATAGACCTATGAAGATACTTTATAATTCACATGCAACAAGCAACATTGATTTTCACCTAAACAAAGGGTTTTCAAGAGAGCTGGAAAAGTGGGCGTGGCCGTTTCTCTACCAAGGAGTGGTTTTGGTGCAAAATAAATGCTTGCAATGGATTCAGCATCACAACTAACCCCTAATTTGACCCCTCATATGCTATTTAAGGCACATGTAAAAAAAAAAATCTAAAATTTCAAATTTTCAACCAATAAGGTTCCAGGTACCCGAAGTTTCAGCAGCTCTCACGGATTCTCCTACAGGAGTTGAATTTAAATCTTTTTATATGTGTAACTAGACACCTTTAGAAACACATTGGTGTAGAAATTGGTTGGTAAGGAATTTATTCCCAGATTTTCACAATATTCCCTTACTAATACAGAGGTTTATTGGCAGATTAAAGGGGAAGTCATTTATCACATCACAACTGTTGAAAATTAGATAAATAATCTGATTGCAAGTGATACACGTTAAGACATAACACGGAGACTTGTCATCTTCAGCCCCCTTACAATATTAGAAATATTAAGTAATAGTCTTTATTGCTCTAAAGTCAGGCTGCAGAGTATTAAAGTGCGACTGTGCCTGTGTTAAATACACACCTGACAACAACATCAGTTAAAGATCTTACAGTAACATCTTCGTTGCAGGGTTTGAACAATTCACAGACTGACCAGAGGGGGGAACCTGAGGACTGACTGCAGAGCCACTGCCATGAAAGTGAATTGATTAAGTGAATGAAATGGAGGGAAAGCATTGGTTTCAACAGATTGATGTGCATTACGAGTATCGATAATGGGAAATAATGGGAAATATATTGAGTAAACACTGGAGTCTAGTCCTTACAGGGAAGTTCATACTGTTCAATTAAGTTTTCTATGTTTACTATATGCTACATATCAGTAAATAGATGAACTCATATATAAAACGCTCTGCATTACCAGTGGAGAGGAGTGTAGCCTAAAGCTTAGTATAAATCAATTATATCTGTAAACAGTCCCTGCCTCTTAGAAAAGTGCAGGTCTGGACGGTGTAAAATGAACCCACTGGCACAATGAGGCAGTGATGGGCAAAAACCATTAGATAGAAAAATCAATATGACAGAGCACTGGAGAGATAATATGAAATAAATGCAGGAGAAACAAGATTGTATGAGTTGTAAGAGGAAAGATGACTAAAGCTGCTTCAAGAACTAATGACTGTTCTCCCATTGCTGACTCACAGGGTCAGATGTTGTGCTCTACTTCAAAACATACAAGCCTATGAATCATGCTGTAATGCTGAAAAAAATGGTCTGGCAGCATATCCCTATCTCTGATTTTGACATCAATCCAACGTCAGGGTATGGCGTCAATCCAATATCAGGATTTTACATCAATCCAGACTCTAGTTCTGACATCAATCCGGTCTTGGGTTTTGCCATCAATTCAAAGTCTGAAGAGATGAAAAGGGAGCACACTCAAACAATAACATCTCCTCAGGTGCACAACCACAAAAAGACTTGTGAGAAAGTAGAAAAGTCAGCACCGTAAATGTCCTTTAATGTGGATAGTCTTGCAGCGTACAGGCCAGCACCGGATGCGTTTCAGCAAAGAGCCTTCATCAGCATCCTGACCCAGATTCTGAAGATGTTAAAAGACACTGAGTGTGCTGACTGTTCTACTTTCTTATTAATCCATATGCCATTAGGTGTATGCAGACTAGCCAGCTTAACGGTTAAAGGTTGACACCCTTGCATGTCGGTCCTCTCGATGCTGGTCAAATGATGGGCTGTAATGCAGCCACGTGCCACTTGCCTGGGCTGTAGCCATAAACTGGTGTTAGCCCCAGCTATGGACTTTCACTCCTGGCTGTACTGCCCTGATGTAAACAAGTACAGTGAACAGATGGAATTTCTTGTGTCCGGCTCAAAGTGTTTGTAGGCTTTGTCATTGACATAAACATTTCCTGTTTTTATTCAGATGTTTATTATGTCTTTTTTAATTGGCATACAGTCAAGGATATTTCAAATGTAGTCAGCAAAAATGTTGCTAGCTTTCTGCAGGGGGAGAACACATGTACAGTAACATGACAATTACTGTTGCGTTAAATCATTCGGCTATTTCAGAGAGAAAATTGACAGAATTTCAAATGTAAAAAATGCTCATTGTGTTGTTTCTGAAGCAGATATTAGCACTTTGTAATGGCCCTGTTTTAAATGTTCTTTATGAAGGGGCTGGAATGAAGCTGACAATGGAAGTTCAAGAGCTGATAATTGTTTAGAAATGTATGATATGGAATCATCATCACACATGCTGTATTAGCAGACTGTTGTATTTTTTTTAGTACAAAGTGAAACTAGACCAAGTCAGTGAGGCAGGAGCGGAGAGAGAGTGAGGCGTCTGTCATGGTGAGGAACTCAACCCAGTTCTGACAAAATCCACGTGAATACACTCCTGGGTCGATGACAAGTCCCCACAGGCGGCTCTGGCCCGTTTTGTTCCTCAGAGCCAGCAGGGCCTCTCGCTCTGTCACATTGAAACTGATGTTCAGCACTTGTGCCACCAACACGTAAAGCAATCCAGCGGTGACAATGCCGCTGTACCACGCACAAGTGAAGCAGAGTGCCGTGCTGTAAATACAAAGAAGAGTACATAACAGCAATATAGTCAAATGTAAAAAATTAGAAAAAAAGATTGACAAGACATTACGTTTGGTCTTCAAGTCTCCCAAAACTATAACTTTTACACACATGACTATACAACCTGTTATTTTCCTCTTCATGATTTAAAGTTGATCCTATAACAAGTGTTAGACAATCTTCAATTTTAGAAAAAATATATATTCAGGGGAAAATGAAATGTTCAAATACAAACCTAGAAAAAGACCCTTAAAAAGGAAGCCATATTAATGAGTTGTCTTTTTTATAACGTTTAAGTACCTGCATTAGGACTATGGATTAAATGGAGCTTTTGTGCTAAATCCATCATATTAACATGGATGGGATTTGCTAATATGCCAATTAATGTGCAGTGTCCTCATTCAATAAATAAGTGAATATATTCTACTTTAACACAAGCTAAGATGTTTGTTGAGTGAACTTCAAATTAATGACAAAAAATATTCACAACTACAATAAATTGTCTCTACAGGTTTATGGTGTAAACGTACTGGGGAGAAAACATGATCTATAACTTCAGATGTTTGTGAAAGATTTAGGTTCTTAGACTTGTTCTTGGCTTTTGATTGCTTTCAACTTAGACTCATATTGAAAATCAAAAATGTGAATTTATAATGTTTATTTCAACCAAGAGAGTGTTATGCACGATTGTTGTTCATTAAAACATTTCATCAATCTCAACTTTTGATAAAACGTGTTGAACATAAAGGAGTGTTGTACCTGGACTGGCTGTAGACCCCGGGGCAGTAGAGGAGAGCCGTCAGAAGATATTGCCGAGGACAGAGGCTGCACAGCACCAAACTGATCCCATACAGAGAGGTCAACACAAACACACAGAGGGTCAACAGGAAGCTGCGATGGTTTGCCTGTCCAACACAGCTGTTTATCCTGTGGCAACACATGCAAACAAAATACACACACACAACACAACAGTCATACAAAACTAAAGCAGCATCACATTTACCTTCATATTGTACATTAAATGAAGCTATCTTCATCAAATTTGTTAGACTTTTGTATCATTTCATGTCATGTCATTTCATAATAATAAAGATATGTAATATTGTCTATTCGGCTTAAATACACAGCACAGATTCAACCAGCTGTTTAATTTAGTAATGCACAAATCCTTCTGGTGCACTTCAGTGTTGTGGATTTGACTCGATTGTCACCCTGATATGCCAGTTTACAAGTCTAGTTTAAATCAGGATTTAAATGTATTTTTACTGATAATTTATTTTTAATTTATTAAAGAAAACTTTGTGACACTTTTAATGAAATGTCAGATTTGAATGCTTTGTGCACCAGACACCGAAATTCATATCAGACCAGTATTTGGAGAGTTACCAGAAAATAGAGCAGATGATTTTTTTTAAACTCACTTCCTAAAAAATAAAACCTAACTGTTATGGGGTGTGTTGTCTGTGTGTGTCTCCCCTCCCTCTCTGAGTTCCTGGACAGGTTGGTGCTCCGCCCATCTCTGGGGGGAGACTGATGGAGAAGTGGAATCACCTGTGTCCGCATGCAGCCGATGAATAAAAGGCACTGGGTGCAGGCTGCAGGAAGAGACAAAGAGTCATATCCGTGTGCTGGGACGCAGGCTGCTGGAGTGAAACCGAACTCTGGTCTCCACCTTGATTCCGGGTAAATATAAATTTGTTGTTCCCCGCATCCCCTAGAACTACGGGGAACGTAACACTAACACACAAAAAAATTGCTAATATTATTTTCATGTTTATCACTGATTCATGCCCAATTCGCTGTTTGTTTGGTGAGTTTGTCAACTCTTATGGTGTCGGGCCATGAATAGGCCACTTGAGGTTTTTTAACACCAACAACATTACTTGTTATCAGAACTGTGTACTTTTCAAAGTGCTTCTGAAATGGCAGATGAGTTTGTGTTCTAATGGTAGTGCTTAATCTAAACCTTGTTAATTTAAGACTTTAGCCCCTTCTTAAGTGCCTTTCACCTATAGTATAATTTCATTATCTTGTTGTGAATGCAAAATGCAGAAAAGTTTAACCGGTTAGAATTTATTTACAAGCAACACCAAATGCTTATACTGGTAGGCCTACATGATGTGAGGACCAACCCACCAGATACAGTGGTGGTCCAGACGCTGGAAACAAGATCCACATGTTCGACAGTGACCGGCCCGGGGGGGTCGCATTATTTTACACACAGGACACTTGTTCCATTTTGCTGTTGGGACCCCTTTTGTTGTCTGCAGCTGTGCTGTGTTCCCCGAGGAAGAGGTTGCTGATTGGATGGATCCATTAAGGTGAGTGGCGTCCTTATTCGCGTCCTGACCTCGACATTGTGCTTCATGCAGAGAAGCTGTCACATATCCTGGCCCTCTCTTGGTGTGAATGAGAAAGGCGATGGTGAGAATCATCCCCAAAGTCGCAGTACACAGCTGCAGCTGGCTGACGTCCCCGCGTGGTAATATCTCTGTGATGAAGAGGTAGTACATGTAGAACAGAGAGTAGAGTGCAAGCGTCAGGAAGAAGAGGGTGCGTCTCTTCTTGCGGTGTGTGGCATAGTAGTACCACAGCACCAGGCCGGGTAGAGCAGTCAGGGTGATGATACCCAGCAGATAGTGCAGCGCTGCCAAACGCAGAAGTAAAGGGAGAAGCACCAGGGCCGGCACCATGGAGATCTCTAGCTTGTCAATCAGGGCTGTGAGTACAGGAGACTGACATCCACTTTTAGACGGTCTATCCTTCAGCCACCTGCAGGAACAGTGAGCATCAAGTCATGAATGAGGCTGCTCTTTTCATTAGTGCAGCTTGTTTTTAGTAGCAAATTTAATTGTTTTGTTCTTTTTTTATCTGAAAACATAATTGTAATCATAATCTGCAAAATGCTACAAGCTTACAGGGCTAGATTTTTGCTTTACTATTTCTAAGTTCATGATTTACACTGATGCTGAAATAGCACCATGAGGAAGATTCTAGACTTTCCTTTTTTCTTCGTGAGCTCCGAGGCAAAACATTTTTTATGTGTGTAGGCCCTGAACTGTCCCTCTCTCAATGCGTTGTATGTGTATTACTGCGCACAGTCACAAGTAATAGTTCTGAAGTGTATTGATAAAGTATTTTTTATAAACGACAGAAATGCCTCCGCTTAACAAAAACTGAAATAATATAAGTGTGAAAGAATAGGACAAGACAACAGGATTGATGTCGGAACTTAAGACTTTGTCATGTTTGCTTTCTTTCTGAAAGTTAGTCAAAGAGATTGATATCAGGTGGCCGGATAGCCTAGCTGTATGACGCACGCCCCATGTACAGAGGCTCTAGTCCTCTTCACAGTGGCCCGGGGTTTTGAATCCTGCCGAGGCTCATTTCTTTACTTTATTGTTTCTTTACTGTATTCTGTTACAGTAACTGAGCAAAAAAGGATAAAGAATAAGTTTTCAGTTAACATATTTACCTATGAGAAGCAGTTAGTTAGCTAGCCTAGCTAGCTTAGTAGCTAGGCATGGGGTCCTCTTTGTGCAAAAATATGCAAACGTACAAGAAAACAAGGATAGTTAAACTTCAACGTGAGCTCAGTTTGAGGGATATTGATTTCCAAATTGGCCATAAGACCCTCTATAGCAGGAAACTGTTAGCCTGGCTCCTTGGATTGGAGCAGTGACTTCCTGAGATCTTTGCACTATACTGTACCAAAAACTAAATAATTTCATATTTTTGATTTTAAGTGGTATCTCTTATCCAGAGAGTGTTAGAAGCGAACTGTTGTCAACTGTTCATTCAATTTATTTTGTCCACTTGTGTTGCCTTCACTGATATCAAACACATTGCATGTAATCAATCATGCGGCCATGAGGTCACCTAAGGGTCTTTGGCTCTGGTTAGAGTGGTTAGTCCCTTTGCCCGGTTTGTAATCCAGCCCCCAACCACACTGGCTCTTTCTTGTTAACCGTATATTTAAAAAAAAAAAAAAAAAAACACTGTTAGCTAGATATGTCTTTAAGATGATCTGAACTATTTCTTAATAAAACATCTACATTCAGCTTCTTTAACTTAACTGCTTACCAGCCGGTCCGACTGTTTTCCTTCAAGCCATTCATACCTGTTAAAGGCTTCATCCAGATCTTCACAGTCACAGCAACAGCCGCACGGGTCGATATCACACTCACAGCAGCACATGGGATCATCCGGTTCTGGAGGCTTTAACTTCTCCCAATTCATTATGGCCGACTAAAGATGACCGAGAAGATTACAAGCTACCATTTCAACACAAAAAAAAGCCATCATCTTAAAGCTCAGTAGAATATGAAACAACAAGAGGATAACAAAGCGTTAAACAGGTTGAAAGACATCAAACTGACTCAACCTGGACCTGTAACTTGTCACATCTGAGCTAATGATTTTCACAAAATAGGACTTCTCAATCCCAGAGAGATTCGAGTAATTTGTTGAAACAAGGCCACCTTTTCCACAGGGATGAAACTATGAGGGCCAGCAAAACCAAAGTCCTCAACACTCGAAGATGTTCCTCAGTAATCTTCACTGTGAGTTGATATTCTAGTCTGGCATTTTACTTGTGTTATTCAGCCTTGTTATACAGAGTGTGAGCACAGCGATTAACAGCAACAACATCCATCTGGAGACAAAATATATAATTTGATTAGAGTTTGATTTTAATTTGATTAAGTCTGTGTGTTTCATAAGACTTCTTATCTGCCTGCACTGTCTTGTGAAGAATACCATTATTCACAAACAATGCTCAACTATTTAGCCAAATGGGTACAGTCATCACAATAACAGAGACAAACTTTTTCTCTTTTAACTTACCTTTTGTAGCCACAAAAAAAAACCTAAACCAGCAACACTTGTGGGGTCTGAAGTTATTCTCCTCTTCCAGTTGTAAGTTCAAAACTGAACTTCAGCAAACGAGGAAGAGAAAATGATGAAGACGTCGACCCAAAATGAAAAAGCAACTCTTCTTTCTCATCAGTCATTTGTGATGAAAAAGGAAATTGGCATGTCTCTGCTCCTCTGGTGCTGCGATGACACTGTATCAGTGCAGCGAGATGGTTTTCATTTCTTGGATTCCCCCCCGATGGAAGAGCCCCAAAACAACTTGGATTCCTGCTGACAAGTGGTTCAATATTGAGTTACATCCGCAGCTCACTGTTCCCAAGACTATCCTGCTCACATGTCATAAAATAGTTCACAAGTTGTTCTCCCAGTGTAGCCTACTTCTACGTCTGCTTTATGGCTTCTATCAGTTTCCACTTTAAGTTTTACTCCTGTCATGCTTGGTAAATTTAGGAGCTACCTCGAGTGTTTGAGGGAGCCAGAGAGCCACGAGCCTTTCATGCCTCTTCTCTCACAGCTGACAGTCTATGTTAAGGGTGTTTCGAAAAGCCCTGGCAATCCACGCTGAGCTGGACCAGAGTGTGTATGAGAAGAATGACAGGCACTCATAGATGAGAGAGTGAGCAGTGATCCACATGGGCAGCCCCACCCTCCGGGATCACATTTCCTTCAGCTGGAAACCAGGCCTGGCTGCTCACTCACAGAAAACTCTGGAAGACAGCGTGTGTGTGTGTGTGTGTGTGTGTGTGTGTGTGTGTGTGTGTGTGTGTGTGTGTGTGTGTGTGTGTGTGTGTGTGTGTGTGTGTGTGTGTGTGTGTTTGAGTTTCTGTTAATATGAGTGCTTTTTTCTGCATAACAGTGTTTGTATGACATGTGACAACCCTGAATTAATACTGAAAATGAAGGCCTGCAGAAGGAAAAAACACTGAACCAAGAACATAAAAAAGAGGATCTTCAACAGAGACTTTATTTCCAACCATTTACAGCATGAAAAAAGTGACTACCAGTTAACTTACACTGGGAATCCAAAAATTAAGGAAGGGAAAATGATAGGGAGTGCAGAGCCTTTGACTGTGTCTGGGTCCATGCAGTGGTAAAATGCAGCTCTTGCACAGACTGCTGGGAAAGAGCACTGGCGTCTTGAAGATGAGCAGGTGGCAAATACCCCCGATGTTTATGAAATAGTCAGAGTCATGCTGCCTTAGCAAGAGTTCTCTGTCTGCTTATACTGAAGTCCAAATTGTCGATAATTGTTAATATTTCATTGTTCTATTGTCTTTAAAGTGGACGACGACAGGTAAGCTGTGATGTCTACACAAAAGATCACCTTCAACGAAAATGTTTCTGTGCTCATATTGGTGGACACCAGTGATCGAGTTGATTGAGCCAAACTGAGAACGCGAGGCAGGTGCATTATAAGCTATAGGCTGGTATATTCAGAGACCACTGAAACCTCTTAACGCACGCACCAGTGTGAGTCTGAATCAATGCAGAGAAATAGGTGCAGCACTGAGCCTGTGGGTTATGCTTCCATTAGTCCTGATGGAGCCCGGAACCCGAGATAACGGCTCTAATCTACTTTGAAGGAATTAAAGCTGGAAGTCGTAGACGGCAGGCCGAACCAAGAATGCACGGTGGAGGTCGCACAGCAGCAAACTACAACAGATGCTGGATTTGAATCAGACAGAGAATAAAGACGACTAAAATGTTAGGGATTTTAAAGAATAGAGTTGTCTTTGCAGATTAGACAGGAAGTTGTCAGTTTATTTTTTTACAGATGAAATAAAATAATACAATAAAGGACTATAACTATAACCATGTGAAATAACCCACATGGTTATAGTGTTCAACTGGTGGGTCGGGACCCAAAGGTGGGTCTCGCCTTCGTTTTCTGTAAATGTGTGTCTGATAAAAATAAATCAACAAATCACTTTTTAAACATGTTTTTGTTCCATTTCTTAAGTTCTGTCACGTGTTTTGTATCATCTGAAGTCCAAACTGCACAATCTGTCATTAAATCATTCTGATTGGTTGAAAAATATCAGAAGTTTGGGGTCATGACTTTTCATTAAGTTTGTGGTGGGTCCCCCTGCTTTAGAGTGTAAAACTGTGAAAAACAAGGGTCTGTTGTTTTAAACATAATGTCAAAAAAGTAATCACACCATTCATTTTGGACTTTGTCTTCAAATCAATTCTAACATGCAGGACGCTGTTTATATCTTCTCATTTGCTCAGTTGAGAGTTTAGGGAAATTTAAGACACCAAATGTGTCATGCTGGTAATATATAAATATATTAAACAATAACTTGTAGTACTAGTAATACAGAATGGACTGCGTAATTACAATATTTTCATTATTTAACAGTTCAGGCATATGAAAATTAGTGTGGCAAGGGCTAATTCATTGGATCTTTGCCTCAAATAGGGCTTCAAGGAAGTGTTTAATGTGCAATGTGTGCACCACCTAGAGGTTAGAGTCTTTCACATAAAAACTATTTTTGTAACTAGACTGTTTGTAAAGGGTGTAAGATTTAAAAAATAGTAATCCTACTTCCCTTTTTTCCTTTTGACCTCAATCAATCAAGTCGAGTTTGAAGCTTTTCGAAGAAGGACGAAGACTACAGACGAGTAGCAAAGCAACTACAAAATAAAAAAAAACACACATCATGGTGTGACACAGTACTGACAATATAAATGATATTTTTCAGGTTAGGCCCTTTGTTCTTCCATTCTCTATCTGCTAAATGAGTTTGATTTGACGTTGATTTGATCATTGGGCAGAGGCTCAGACATTCAAACAACACTCCTTTAAGTCATTTCTTTACATTTATTTCAGGAGACAGTAACACACATTGATAGAATAGTGAGACATCTGTTACAACACAACCCTAACAGCCAACATTCATTCACATTTTTACACATAACATCAAGTATATATAGTTCACAACATGACTATCACACTGAAGAGGTACGAGGTGGAAGAACTCCTTGAACCCCCTGATATGCAGCAACTGTACATCTGTCAATTTACACGGACATGTTCCCACTTGATAAATAATCTGGTATGTTCACTGTCACATCGGGGGGGAAAGAAAACAGCTCCTCCACTCTTTGTTGCAGCTTCTTATTAAGTGCAGGTACAGCACATGATTGGGGCCCACTGGATTTAACCACAACATGATAATGTAGTGATCAATAAGTGCTTTACAATGGGCTGATTGAAGGTGTTGCTACATTTAAAGAAAAACACTATAAATATGAGGGTGTCTTCAGGGATACCAGTATTTTGTTTTTGACCTAGATGAGTCAAAAATCACTTCTATTTTGTGCAGGAAATGGAATGTTTAGAGGTACGTAAACACAAGAATAAAATGAGTTCACATGACTGAGGCAGACATTCAGAACACGGGCCATTTAATCTGCACTATGTTGCACTGCACTGGGATTGTTGGAAGAGGGACTGAGAGGTAAGGACGCTCATTCCTCCAGGGTCCTGAAGGAGTTCTGCATGTCCTCGTGCAGCTGGGCGAACTCTGCTTTGATCTTAGCTTCTCCATCTTTCACAGGGTCCTGAGGAAGCCATCGGACAGAAGACAGAGAATCGATTATTCATTCAAACTGTTGACCAAATTAAAAAAAAGCATTCAAATGTTTGACACAAAAGACGAGCAGTCGTGTACCTTGAACTTCATGGAGCTGATTTTGTACAAGGTCTCTCCCATGTGCTCCCTGATCATGGCCCAGGTGATTTTGTTGTCACTCTGTGCTGTGGTCTCCACCGCGTGTCGGGCCATGTCATAAAAAGCGATCATGTTTGAGAGGATGCCAACAGTTTTGTAGAAAGGGCAGAACCTGTGTGCAGGGAAAGAAGAAGTATGTGTGAAGCTCAGAGGTTCTGTAATCATCAAACAGGGAGAAACTGTATCCCTAACTTACTGCCCACATGATGTCATTAATGACATCACTGTAGCTATGGCTGCAGCTCCTTGAAATCTTGGTGTCAGCAGATTTTACAATTTTACCAAAATTAATTGAAATAGAGAAGATGGAAGACCTTCTAAATGGATGAAGATACGCGTTTTATGTTTAACAAGTTGTTCTTTCTTTACCTGTCGTATGGGGTGTAGCCGTTCTGCTGCAGGAAGTCATCCTTAATGAGCTTCGCAACTTCTAGAGTGATCTTATCGGTCTCAGCGAGAGAAGCCTGTGAACAAAATAAAAGAGAGGTTCAGTTCACTTTTACTTTCTCAGACCTGTTAGCTAGAAAAAAATAATGCTGGGTGAAGATGCTTACAATTTCAATAATCAGTCCTATACCTCTTAGAGGAGGAGCCTCTTTCAAGTCAAATTAGATGCATCATATGCATTAATTAACCTGCTGTTAGAATATAGAATGAAACATATGAAGCAAGTCATTAGCTGTATGTTGTGTTTTTGGGCCAAAGTTTTTCTAGAAGTAATTCTAACTTAGATATTAACTTTTTTTTGCATTTTATAAAGACATAAACATTTGGGCGCTGGTAGCCTAGTGGTTTTGTTGCGTGCCCCATGTACAGAGGCTATAGTCCTTGTTGCAGTGACCGTTGGTTTGAACCCGACCTTGGCACTTTGCTGCCCCGCTCTCTCTCTCCTCCCAACATTTCCTGTCTCTCTTCAGCTGTCATATCTAATAAAGGCAAAACATGGCCCAAAGCAAACGAACACCATAAAGGCGACTGAGCCTCATACACCTGTAATCAGTTAACTACACCTCATGGAGGTCTGACAGATGAAACATTATCAATGGGATGGGTGCAGGTTGCAAACATGATGCAGCATCATTTGGTGTTAACAGGAGAGATATTTTGTTTTAACATGTAACCTGTAAAGACTGATCATCTGAAGTATTAAAGCTCTTTAGAGGAAGTTTATTTAGACTTTAGCACCTCACTGTGGACAAAGCAGTAGCTCTTATACAGGGATGGGCAACTTTGGTCACAGCAAGGGCCACATTCATTTAATTCTCACCGCCAGAGGGCCAAATTGTAGGATACAAAAAACGATTACAGTCAATTATGTCTCCAATTTAACTCAACATATACAAGTGATCAAATATTATTATGGACATACTTCTGGTTTTCATGATTTCATGGCAGATTTCATCATGTTTTCTTCATGTTTCCAATTAATTGATATATAAAGATTGACCTGAGGGCCACCTTGAGGGTTGATTGGGGCCGCCAGTTGCCCACCCCTGCTCTTATATCTTCACTGACTTTGTTCCAGTACATTTGTAAGTATTGATTTTAAAAACAAATATCGTGCTGGTTTTTTAACACTCAAATGTCTGGAAAATATAAGAAAACGGCTGCTTCGATGAAGTGACTTGACATCACTACCTGTCGGCAGACGTTTTATACATCACAAATAAAATAAAAATAATCAGTCTTAATGCCGATGGTCTCATTTGTGTTTATCGCTCATAAAGACGCTTTGCTATTAATTTCAGTCCTTTGAACAGCCGGCTGAGCTTCAAGTCATTTTTGGGGCCATGGTTTTGTCTTATCAGTTTATTTAGACTTATCTGGCCTCACCTTGCCAACAAGCTGCACAATTTCCGCCAGGTCCTCCTCCTCCTGCAGGATCTCTTTGGCTTTTGTACGGAGAGGAACAAACTCGGGGAAATGTTTGTCATAATATTCATCCAAAGCTCGTGTGTACTTGCTGTAACTAATCAGCCAGTTTACAGAAGGGAAGTGCTTCCTCTGAGCCAGCTTTTTGTCCAATCCCCAGAACACCTAAAAAGAAGAAAGGATAGGAGAGATGACACAACCTAGGTATGGTGTGTAAGACAGAAACTTAACCTGCGAGGGGGAAATTATGAAAAATGTTTGAATGAAGGTGCTGGAGAGCAGCAGCCATGTATTTACCTGGACAATTCCCAAAGTGGCTGATGTGACGGGGTCTGAGAAATCTCCACCAGGGGGCGACACACTAAGAGGGATTGCAGCATTCAGGGAAATGTGAACCTGATTATTGAAAACTAAACTTTCAAGGAATTTAAAAGCTTATCATAAGCTTTTAAAGACCTTTTCAAGACTCCCTGTTTTGCCTAAATCTCAAACAACCACATAGAACCAAAAGTTACAATCTGGAACGGGTAGTGAAAGATTTTTTTCTCCACCAAATGCAGCTTCATCAGTTCAACATGCTGTGTATGTGGGTGTAGTTTACTTTAAAAAAAAACAAAAAACCGAGGTACTTATTCGACAGTATATCACATAGGTGCAGGGCCGTGCAAAAACAGCAGATTGAGGGAAGACACAAGTTTAAATTCATCACAATCACAACGTGTCGACCAGAGGTCTTCTTCAGGGTCAAAAAATGATCACCTGAAGAATCTATCTCCTCCCTAATTCTGTAGTTTACTGTTAAACATTCATTGATGTTAAATGTTCATTTATGCTACAAAAATAAACCTGCACAAAAATGAAAGTTAAATGTTTGAAGACCGGGGTGGCATTGTGAATAACTCACGCTCCAACGATGCTGACACTGCCCTCCCTCTCTGGATTTCCCAGACACTTCACTCGTCCAGCACGCTCATAGAAAGAGGCGAGCCTGGCACCCAGGTAAGCAGGATATCCACTGTCTGCACACAAAGACAGACACAGCGTTGACTGGCTCCTGTCGCACTTTTACAACACTGCTGTTCATAGTAAGAACGCACACATCTCAGATAAATGTCGTCTTTATCTTACCAGCAGGCATTTCAGCCAATCTTCCAGAGATTTCTCGCAGAGCCTCGGCCCATCGAGATGTCGAGTCGGCCATCATGCTCACATTATAGCCCATATCTCTGAAGTACTCGGACAGTGTGATCCCTGCAGAGAAGATTTGATTAAATTTACTGACGCATTTATGTCAAGTTTAAGGACTTTGAAGTTATTTCATACAGAAGAACAAAGCTTCATGTTTACTACTTCGATATTATTCAGAATTTAATTTCAGGGCATCTAAATTGGTCTTAACATTTGTAAAGAAACATGAAAAGGAAAGTTAACTGAGTTTAACTTATTTTTCAGTTTAAAGTTGCATCTTCAATAAAAACCAGCAGACTGTTGTCTATAATGTTTTGTAGTTAGTACCTGTATAAATTGAGGCTTCTCTGGCAGCCACAGGCATGTTGGATGTGTTGGCAACCAGAGCTGTTCTCTTCATGATGCTCTCCACCTTACCATCAACCTCCATGGTAAGCTGTCGGTCAAGAGACAAATATTTAATTCACTTGTTCATATTTCTCTCCATGTTGAAACATCTTACGCTAGAAGTCCACAGCCAATCTCAGAGATGATAAACGAGACATTTCACACTCTGCCACTTACCTCAGGGAAATCTCTCAGCACCTCAGACATCTCATTTCCACGCTCTCCACAGCCGACATAAACAATGACATCACTGTTGGAGTACTTGGACAAAGACTGCGAGATCACGGTCTTTCCACAACCGAAGGCTCCTGGAATAGCGGTGGTGCCACCCTGCACACAGCTACACAGAAGAGAGGTTGTACCAGTTTCATTTTCAGATTATTTTCACACAGCACAGAGTGAAACATCACCACCTCAAGACTCGCCCAATAAAAGGGGTACAAGCCCGATTAAGAATGCCTTCAGAAGCACAATCAAGGGAAAATATTGAGCTTTCAAAGACGAGAGAGAGAATTTGGACTTGTTCAAGTACTGCAGGTTAAAGATTTTAAAAAAGGGCATAAAGCCAGATCTCCCTGAAGAACCAAACAAAGTAACTGTGACACTGTTACAGGCAAATAAAAAAGTAATACAGGTAGGGTAATATCAGAGATGTATGGAGGACTGGTGACCACAAGCAAGACCAGCACACGCTATGTTAGAATTAAATTAGTGCAAAAACAAATACATGTACAAGACTTGCATAACATACAGTATGTACCCTACAGCTAACAGCCACCAGCTAGAAATGGCTAAATTTGTTGAAGAGATATATGACTGAACAAAGATGTCCTGCCAACACAGCTGGAAAACAACTGTTTAGTGTTTTTAGGTGCGCAGGAAAATGAGTGTCAAAAAGTTCTGCTGAAAGGACGACTCACGGGAAAAGAGCGTCCAGAACTCTCTGACCAGTCAGCAGTGGGTGATTAGCAGGTAGCTTCTCTGTGACAGGGCGGATCTGTCGCACCGGCCACACCTGCACCATGGTGAACTTCTCCTTCACGCCTTCAAACTCCAGCTCCAAAACAATATCCTGAACGCAAGAAGATCAGAAATCAGTTTCGCAGAAATGCCGGTCGGACGAAAAGAGCGTTCAGCTTGCCGAGCGACACTCACAGAGATGTCATAGTTTCCCGGCGGGGCGACGTAGGTGACAGTGCCTCTGTTGCGAGGAGGAAGCATCAGCTTGTGCTTGATTAGGGAGTTTTCAAACACCATGCCATAGATGTCTCCACCTGTCACATGACTCCCAACCTGAAGAAACAAAGGTGAAATTAGTCCGAACAGTCCCGCTGGAGAGGTTCTAAAAGACGACACCACTCTGAGATTGTACATTTCTTACCCGCAGACTCTGGACCGGGTTAAACTCCCACTTGCTGTCTCTGTTAAGAGCGCCGATGTTTACTCCTCTGGGGATGTAGATACTTTGAGTGAGGTCATTGATGTCCTTCAGAGGACGCTGGATACCATCAAAGATGGAGCCCATGATCCCCGGTCCAAGCTCTACAGAGAGGGGTTTCCCAGTCCTAAGAACAGGGTCACCGACGGACACACCAGCTGTAAAAAAATAACTAGTTAAGGGAAAACAACGAACGCTGCAAAGAAATTAAATTAAGACTCTGCAAAGAAGCTTTGTAAGTTTAGGTTTATGGAAGATCTTAACATGTTCCGCTACATGTTTTACAACACTGCCACTGAAAGGATACATGTCTCCTCGTAGACCTGGATAGTTGCCATGTCTCCCTCCAAACGGATGATTTCTCCCACCAGTTCACTGTGACCCACGCGAACCAGCTCGTACATGGCCGCTCCTGCCATTGCAGTCGCTGTCACCACTGTCGACGGGACAGGTTAGGGGACGACATTGAAGAAAATTGTTAGTCGAGGATTGTTCTGAAAATCCCAACACATTCACATAATCTAACTCATTTTTTGTTTGTTTGGCGGCTGTAGCTCAGTTGGTAGAGTTGTCGCCTCTAAAACCGGACGGTCGAGGGTTCAATCCCCAGCTGAGCAACATGTCCGATGTGTTCTTGGGCAAGACACTTAACCCCGCATTGCTCCCGCTGCTTCAGTAGCCGTGTATGAATGGAGTAGTGTTGTACTTACTCTCTGTACGTCGCTTTTTGTCTGCTAAGTGAATTGTAACATTGTTTGCTTGTTTTAACTTTGCCATTTAACCACGAGGTCATCGTGGGCAATGCTGCAGATGAATGTCAATAATATAAGACAGAAGAAGGGATATGAATCATACCTGGTCCAGAAACCCCGTGAACATATCCAAACTCTCCTTCTCGGTCCTCATCCCGGATCTTTGGAAGTTTTGACGTGTCCATCTTGATAGTTTGTGTGCTTCAAAAATATCTGAAAAGGAAAATATTAAAGACACAGATACTTCCAGGTCATTAATGCTCATGTCACTCCGCTGTTCATCTCCTTACACTGGCTCCCAGTTACTGCTCGCATCAAATTTAAAACTCTGCTGCTCGCTTACAAAACAGCGACAAAAAATGGCTCCTCCTTACTTCAACTCTCTTATCCAGTGCCCTTTCCGAATAGTCACAGTTCAGTATGCAGTGCGTACTTTTCAGTAGGGAGTTTCAGTATGCATTTTTTGGGTCCACCTCAGTATACTGAACATTTCAGTATGGATACTAACTTCCGGGTTTCATGCAGTATGGATCGGATGCGTGCTTTCAGGAAATTAATTGTATTTTACCACCCACAATGCTGTGCGAAATTAAACGTAAATCGTCACGTCCGCCTCCAAATCAAAACAAACGAGCGTGGATTAATTTAATCAATTTTTAATCTAGAGTTAAAGTCCCGACTGAAATCACTACTTTAAATTAACAACAGAAAATATAACAAATATCTGCATTATTATAAAACCTTTTTCCCTCTATTTAAATAATGAGTTCACTATTTAAATGCGTCTTTATTTGTTTTATGTAGCCTACTGTATGTTATTTAGTTATTTAATCTGTCTTTTACTTGATTTACATTGTGATATTGTTTTTTGTTTACCTGACTGTATATGCGCATTACTCTTCTTGAATAAAGCTAAACAAAAAAACAAAACAAAAAACGGGTGAATGCGGCCGGTTCTGGAAACGTAAATGACGTCACTTCCATACTGAATGAATCAGACGAAGTAGGAACAAATATCTGCCTACTGTGTGTGCATACTGAATAGTAGGTACTAAACAGTATGCAGCACGGATAGTACGTACCGCCTACTGCCTACTGAAAGATTGAGTAGGTACTTGGCAATTCGGATACGGCCCAGGTCTACACTCCCTCCCGCCCACTACGCTCTGCCAATGAAAGGCGTCTGATCCAACCTTCACAACAGGGTCCTAAGTCTCTGACTAGACTCTTCTCCTCTGTCGCCCCCCGGTGGCGGAATGAACTTCCAAACTCCATTCGATCTGCACCTTTAAGAAAAAACTAAAGACCCAGCTCTTTCATGAATACCTACTAACTTAACGATGATGGTCTCCATATTATTGATGATGATGATGATGGTAATGACGATGGTTTTTGTTTGATAACGATGACTTATAAGATGGTTTCTATACTGATCAGAGCTCTCAAGAACTGCAGTCAGTGTTGTGCTTTGCCTCTGGTCACTTCCTGTCAGCACCTGTGTGTCCAATCAGACTCAAAGCTGATCCTTTGCTCTTACTGACATTGTTCCCTTTTTTTCTAGATCCTTGCTTGTGTTGTACTTACTCTCTGATGTACGTCTCTTTGGATAAAAGCGTCTGCTCAGTGAATTGTTAATGCTGAATACACTCAGCAAACAAACCAACACCATGACGCAACACAGACACACAGTGTACTACTTCATGTTGGCTGACAGTAAACCGAATTACAGTTACAGATTTACAGTTACAGCTCATTTGTGACGCAAACTGTTTGTTTTTTTTTGGCTTTTTGCAGCATAAATTGAAATACGACACAACCGAGAAATATCACGATGCTCTCTGTGAAATGAATGGCAAGTCAGGTAAACAGGCTGACCCTGCGCAGGATGCTTAACCCTTACATGGCTTTTCCCTCACTGGGTTAAAAGATAAGGTCAAATGTGTGACCGCAATTCATCGTTGAGGATATGCCAGCTAGACAGATGGTAGCACAGTGTGTGTCACTAAACACACGGAGCAAAGCTGATTTGTGCGAGTGCAGGTCAGGAGCTAGCGGAACACTGGCTGCCTACATCATCAACACCTGCAGGTAAAGCTAAGCTAACGCTAACTCAGCAGGATTAAAATCCTCAAACTGTTATAAATTCAAAACATATTACCTTTTCTTGATATGCAGTTCTCCGGGTTTTTTTACGTAGAAGGCTGAGGAGGAGCTTCGCCGTGCTAATCACCTGCCAGGCACCGGACTGTCACGGGAAGTAAACATCTCCATTGTGGCTCAAACGATTTCCCCCCCTTAGTCTACGATTCTAACTCGCTTTGATTATCGGTGGAGCCAAGATGGCGTCCGGTGCGAGACAGTTTCCAAAGCGCTGAAAACTTCCGCCAGTTTACGAACGTCAGCCAGGCGGATTACTGACCTCTGCTGGACGTACATGAGAAGTTCATTTCCATGTTACAACTTGAAATGACTTGTAAAAATAAAGTAAGGTACAAACCAAAGAATGTATACAAGAGTAACATGAATTAAAAAACATTATTTTTTAGATAGATAGATAGCTAGATAGATCCTTTAATAATCCTTTACAGGAAATTACAGTGCCACAATAGCTTCAAGACAGACATAACACCACACATTTAATCAGATAGCTTCCATACTTAATAAGTAAAAATACTAAAAAAAGTTATTTTTGTGCATTGTAAAACCTTATAGCAGCTCGTATACAAGACTTCCTGTATCTCTCAGTTTTGCACATTGGTGCAATCAGTGGGCTGATCAGCATACAGTGTGATTATTACAATATTTCAAAATAAAACTCTCAGAGCCTGACATGTACAAAAAAGAAAACCATCCAATTGTCTGGATTCACAGTGAAAAGCTTCTGCATATCTGCACTAGAGTTCAGTTACATACACAACCTTAAACAAAAAGATAAGGATGAGGAATAAGAAGAAATTGAAGAGAAAAAAAAAGACACGATTTTCTGGCTGATAATGAAAAGATTTAATGACAGGTCCACTTTTTCAAAGACACATCACAACAAATAATTTAATTGCAGAGCAAAACTTTTTACATACTGATCATGATACCCTATTGCACAAACCGATTGAGAATGAACACAATTTGAGGTAGCAGTTACACAATTTCACAAGGAGTTCTTTATCAAAGACATAATGCAAAGATGACTATGTTTAATGCAACATATTATACGGGATGTGCAATTTATTTCATTAAAAGAAAAAAGTGAATAACTTCATAGCTTTTTTTTTAATATTGCTGCATCGTCTTATAAACAAAAGGTATGCAGGCATTATGATTTGATAAAATTGGAAACCCCCCAGATCTTTCTAAAAACTGTAATGATGACTCTATTAGAGTCTAAGCCATGTGTCACATGATGCACAACACCAGGAGTCTGAAACTGAAGCAGCTACATGGAATTTAGCCAATCACTTTATTATTTATACCTGAGCTTTTCTACTGGGGTATTTCAGGCCTGGGGTGACATTTGGGGGTAAGGTGTGGTCAATGGTGTCGGTTATAAGGAGACATTATATGGGAACATATCGTATGGCAGGTTATGAAAGTTAGAAAACTTGAAGCTTACACTGCATCGATTGCAGTTTGAATCAATAAGGATGAGGTTATGGATACTCTGCCCACAGTGGATTTGTATGTACAGCACACCAGGTGGAGCCAAAGAGAGTGGTTTAGCTTTATATGAACTGAAAATCCACTGAAGCCAGTTTTGAATCAGATGCTGTACTTTTTTGTCTGGTCAGTCTGACCAGTCGTTTTCATCCAGCTCCGAGTCCTCTTCCGAGTCAGTGTACTCCACCGCAATGCGACGGGATAGGATGGTGGCCACGTCGTTCCCCACCGGCTCGCGCTTGTTCTGCTGCTCCTGCTGCTCTTGGACTTTCTTCAGCTGGATGCCTGATAACGGCACACGCAGTGAAATGAGAAATAATATGAGACAACTGTCAGTCACAGAATATACTTCAGAAACTGTACAAATACCACGACCCACCTATACGAATGGCGGACAACAAGTCGCTCCTCGCGTCTCTCACGGGTTTTGTCTCCCCTCTTCCTCCGTCGCTGCGTCCTGCAAGGTGTGAGGGTGCAGCTGGGGGGGGGAGAGGAGGAGGAGGGGGACCCGGAGGAGGAGGCATCATGTGTATTCCTGGAGGAGGTACAGGTGGGAGCGGGTAGCCTGGGCCT
The DNA here is from genome assembly GCF_963584025.1 of Labrus mixtus. Classification (NCBI taxonomy): domain Eukaryota; kingdom Metazoa; phylum Chordata; class Actinopteri; order Labriformes; family Labridae; genus Labrus; species Labrus mixtus. The sequence goes on along the minus strand of NC_083625.1, from coordinate 7,680,848 downwards.
ATATGTGAAACTCCATTATGTGGCGTTGGTGAAAGTGCAACCGGACGGAAACCAAAGGCTGTCTGTGCTGAGGGGATGGGTGGGCCTGAGGTAGGAGGTGGAGGATGCGAGCTGGATGACATTAAAAGAAAGGAAAAATATTATTTTGTAGAGGAAACATCATCATTTAATTCATCCTCTGATGATGCAAAAAAGAAACAAACATACTGGTAGTCTGCAGGTGGATGCGATGAGCCGTTCAGAGTGACGGGCTCTGCAGTGTCGTAGGTCACTCTCTTGTAGTTGACATCAATGCTGTGGTATTCATGCTCCACAGGTGGTGACGAGGATGGCTTATTATGTGACTTGGCATAATTGCAAGCAGCGTGGGCAGGCACAGGAGGGATGGGGTAGTCTGGGAGGTCAGGCCTGGATAAACAATGGACGACAAAACGCTTCTCATTCAGATGATATCCAGATGGTGGATTTGTTTGTTATAATAATCCTAACAGAAGCTCTATATACGGGAGACAAATTTCAATTTGACTCTCAAGATTGAACCCCCTACCAAAATCCTCTTTTAGGATTAACTCCACCTGATCTTTGTCTTTAATGTTAAACGTAATGCACAGAAATCTAGATACATCATACTTTGTTTTGTCCTTTAGGTGTTTCTTTCAAGAATAATATTGACTGACAGAACATGTAGCAACATTTAGTTAACAACATTTAGGAATTTCATATAAAAAGACTGCCCTGAAGATATTTTAAATGTGCAGTTTTAACAGATTTTCCATATATTAGTATTTGAAGAAATAGTTATTATGCAGCCATCCAAAGGATTTCAAACAGAGTGTCAAAAAGAGTTCAACAGTTATCACTGCAAACGTCTCCACAAAGCCGTGCAGTTTTGAATGTTCAAATTCAATGAAGATCATGAAGGAGACAAGCCTGCACACTCACTACATGAATAATAAAAGCAGGATTGATCCACTCTACATTTAAGACATTTTAAATGCTGATGCTGTTGTTCTATCTGCCCTGCACCTTCATGATGTGTGTGTTTCACTACTAACATTTTAAACCCTGGTTGTATCCCTTCTTTCTGTCTTTCTTACTTTCTTTCAAAAAATGCACTACTAACCTGCCATCAGGTGAGAGCGAGCCCTCAGACGAAGCCCCTCTGCGCAGAGTTTGTGGATGGCGGTGATCTGGACGAAGCTCTTTATCGAAGGCCATCATGTTCCACTCGTGTCTGCGGTTTCTCGCCTTTCTCACCTTCTTCACCTCGCGCTGAAGGGTGCTGTTCTCCACACATCGCTTCTGCTCCTGAATCGAAGGCCAAAGACGGAAATGAAAACCTATCTGCCAAACAAATATGTAAAAAAAAACATAAAGCAGTGGGGTAGAGTGTTCTCTCTCTCTTACCCTTTGCCTCCGCCTTTCTTTCCGCTTCTCCTCGGTGTCCTGGAGCATTTTCTCCTTCCACAGTTCAAAGAAGTACGAGGGGTCGGAGTAGAAGTTCATCGCATTTGTAGAATCCTCCCTGTGTTGAAAAACAATTTTCCCAATCCAATACATGCTTCAACTAGAAATGTAACATGTTGGGAAGTAGTCGTTTTTTAAAGCCATAAAGTACCTGTAGGCAGTGAGGGCATCGAGGGGAGGAGGCCTGTCGCTGCGGTTGTGCATCTCAGCCACCGAGCTGGGCGTGCTGCCCTTTGACAAAACCTGCTGGTCGTGAACAGTGGAGCTTTTGAATGCCTTCCTCATGTTTATGTCCTGAAGCGAGACTACAAAACAGAAAGACAGAGGCTTTTTTTTTTAAGGTGAATAAAAAGCATCTGAGAATGAATGACAGGGTAGAAAATAAGATATTTAATCAACAGACAGATGGCTTCCAGTGGACTAACCTTCCTCCACGCTGGAGTCCAGCTGGGTGACCTTGACGGCCAAGCGGTCGATACGGTCCTGCAGAGAGTTGGCACGCCCATAAAAGGTGTTAGCCTCGTTAAAAAGCTCCCCGAAAACATTTTCTGCATGTGTACCTGCAACCAAAGCAAAGAAAATGGAGGAGCAAAATCAGTTTTTTAATTTTCTTTTAATCAAGATCACTTATCAATCTCTGACTTGAAGAAAGAAGTGCATCATGGTGCACAACACATGAACATATAAAATTAAATGGACTAAGAAAGAATTTGATTTTAAACACACCAAAAACATATATTTATCTCTTTTACTTCTGTCTTGTGTTTAATGTGAAAGTAGAGCTTAGCTAACAGTTTTGTATTTAAATCATTAATTTCACGTTTCTTTTTATTAGAAGCAGCTTCACATTGTGATGTTCAGTTTTATGAACTTTGTTGAAATACAGCATGTTCTGTGTTAAGCTCTTCTAAAATAAAACACAGTTTGTGTGTTTTTCTGAGTCCATTATATTTCTCTGGAACAAAAGCTTGCATTAAGTGTTTGTTCTGTGCACATAAGAGCATGAATGACACATGCCAAAAAGCTCAGATCCCCTTAATGTGGGAGCTATCATTAGACTAACTGTTTGAGTCTCCGCCCACTGACTCTGCTTCTTATCTGCCTGCGAAACAAAGCTTTACGGTAAGCTCTAAGCTTGTGTATCTTCACTAAATACACACACACACACACACACACACACACACACACACACACCTACACACACACTCACGCACACACACACTCACGCACACACACACTAATCAGAGTACTCATTCACCAGATGTCCTGGAGTAACTTTGCTAACATATTCTTTCCCTCTACATTATCCCTTTGCTGTCTCGTATTTTTTATGCACAAATTGTAAAAACCTGCAAAACAGAAACACAACGACAGAGCTGAAAATCATCAAACCATCTAATCAATCATCTTCTGTCCATTGTGGCTCATAGTGGGTCCAGTGGGTAGATGTTAGTCCTTAAAGATTTGGTAAAAAACGTAAACAGTGAGGTGATAATTGCTTTGCTTTAATGTAAAAATTATGTTTTATTTGGTCTTGTTTGGAGCCTAATAAACAGGTTTCACTGGGATATAGGATTCCTTATTTCTGAAAACCAGTGGTTAAGGGAATTAGAAAATGTAAGCATGCCAAACAGTCGTTGATGTGAGGCTTCATGTCATGATCAAAACATGGACACAAGGCTGTGCTGATCTTCTGTTCTACTAAGGTCATACCTTCTGCAAACAAAATTACATGTTCAAAAAATCCAAAGGTAAGTTGGAAAAATCAAGAATTGCATTAATGGTTTCCAAAACTGTCTACAGTACAACTTCTCATGACTTTTATTGAACTTTAAAGCTAATTAAGGTTGATTTTACTCAAAAGTAATACAATTTAAACTAATGAGTTTTGTGGCTACACTTTACAGATGGATTGGGCTCAGACAGATTCATTCCTGTAAGCAAAGGGTTAAATATACGATCTGATACACTTTATGGAGATTTTATGGTAAAAACAAAGTTCAACATGTTATCGGTCTAAACAAATGTTGGATAAAGATAATAACACCGTGGATCTTACTCAGACTACTGAGCTGACGGATGATGGCGGACAGCGTGTTATTGGTCACACATTCAAGCTCGTTGCCAATCCCATCAGGCACTGCACTGTGGCACAGGTGGCGAGGCTCAATGTTCCTCTTTACCAAAGGCATGACCCCGTTTTACATCTCACACTCAGCACCTGCTGGGGAAGAGAAGACAGCCCTGTCAGCTCAGTGAATACTTCAACCTGCACAGTAGAAATATGAGCTCTTAAATCAATATGTAAAAGACAACGTCAATAGTAATCAAACATTGAAGAGTGTCATGATTTATGCGTTGAGTAAAGAATCCAGGTATATACTATTTAAGTTTAGAATTGTAAAAGTGTGTGATAAATAGATATTGATAATAGAAAAGTGTTGGAAAATAGTGTATATAATATAATTGGAGCTGAATTCAAAATGTAAAAATGAATATGCCTTTCATGTTTTGCTTTTATTACATATGTCCAAAAAGATTGTTCAAAAGAAGAGAAAGCATCAAAATCAAAAATTAAACTATTCATGATTTTGTTTCATTTTCTGTGTTGAATGGTGGGACACTTTGTGTTTATTGTCACGATTTACCACCATCTGTCAAAGTGTTAAACCTTTTGTATGCTTATGGTAATGGGCATTTTTTAAATGGATTTAACATGCGGCACAGCTGCTTTATTCAGTGAGGTTATTGTGATCAAAGAGGTGTGAAGACAGCAAATTTGCCAATTTTTAAGTGACTTAGCAAGTCATTATGACATTGACTTGAAACAAGTGATTGAGTGATTGCCAATAATTACAGGCTGGAGTGAGTCCGGAAACTATTAACAAGGGGGCAATAACCACCATCATTTCCATCGTCTGTGCAACATGGAAAAACAAGCTGGGGGAAAGTTGGGAAAGAACACGGAGCTGCTTGACAGTGACTATGGGAGATAGGAAACGTAACACCAGGATGATGTTGACATTCTAACATTTTTAACAGATATGACGCAAAGTTTTTAATCAAATTTCAGGAGTTTAATTCCTCAGTTTCTGAGAAAGCCGGCTGCTTCAGCAGTTGACCATAAATTAATGAGGTCACTTGACAAAAAGACAAATTAAAGATACCCAATGATAAGAATGATGATTTAAGTATATTCTTTATCTTCTTACCATAAGATGCCTCTTCTTCATTAAAGCCAACTCTTTGTGTTTATGGTCCATGCACTTCTCAAGTTACCATAAATAACAGGTATAAATCAGTTATGTTTATTAGTTCCTATTTCCTCACAGGCAAGTAGGCTACTTGACTGTCTTGTTGTTCAGCTAATACTATATTCTCCTAATCCAATCCATAACCTTACAACACCTTACCATATTGTGTCTAACCTGCAAACTGATCATGATAGTATTGGGCTAAAATACAAATCCAGTAGTAAGATTAGTTTGACACAGGACTCAGACACTGGTGTAAAGGGGGAAAGTATTTTTCAAACAATTTATACATCTTAACTTTTCATTGCATTGACTTTGTCAATCTATACAGCACATCATAAAAGCATTTAACACATCAAAAGATGATGTTTCTTGAACTGTTTCTTAATCAGGTAATATTTATTATGACATGTGCTGCTTCCCTTGTGATAGAGATCTTGTTTTTCAATGGGTTAATTACCTAGTTAAATAAAAGTTAAATAAAAAATGTCACGAAATAGTTAACACAAGGTAGGCTACAGCGAGATTTGAATTGTTCCCAGTCAGAAGATAAAACTTTTGACACCATATATAAACATTACAGACAGAATAGGTTCAGCTACATATACAATGAATGCCGTTTGAGTCAGTCATTAATTTGCAGTAAATAACCGGATAAGGCGTTTCCTCATTTAATTAATTAATTAATAAATAAATAAATAAATAAATAAATAAATAAATGAATAAATAAATAAATATTTTTTTACAGCCTTATTACGCGGGAGTCGTTGGCGGGAAATTCCCATAATCCACTGCGGGACGTAACGTCAACACTCCGCAAAGGTAACAAGGTATCTTAATGTGTCGGCCCTCTGCCATGGTGGCTTTTCGAAGTGGCTTTTCAGTAACTGAGATGTTTGTTGTTATAACTCTGCAGCAGGTAACCTTTAACAATACACGAACACAATACACAAGATAAAGACACAATGTGGCTCTGGTAGTGTATTAAACACAAAATGTTTCTAATCCTACCAGAACATTTCCGTTGGGTCAGCGTACGTTTTGTTGGTCACGTCAGCACGTTGGGCCGGAGCAGTGACGGTTTTAGTCCGAGCTGTATCATCCACATTAAAATATTCTTCTTTGGCCTGCTGCTGTCCTGTGTTGGACGGAGACAGTAGTGGACATCTCTGCAGAACAGAGTTCACTCTGACAACAAATCCCTCTGGTCCAAATCACAGCTTGAGCCATGAGGGGATTTAGTCAGCAGATTTACTCCTGTCATCCAATCACAGTCTTAATGCCAGCTGATTGACATCCAGAATTTTAATTTCAGGATGTATTAGTCCTATTTTTATGCACTGTAAGTCATCAGCTGCCTTCTATGAATTTTATATTCATATGACAGATAGTGCTGAGAAACAAATACAAATTTAGCTGCAATTAAAACGCATCAATATGCTCACTAATTACTGCATTAAATAACAATGTGATTAAAGTAAAAAAGAGGGGCTATACTCACGTGTTTTTTCAGTCAATCTGTATTTGTATAACGCCAATTCATAACAAATGATATCTCAAGACACTTTACATAAAGCAGGTAAAAAACCTTACTCTCATTGTTATATAATCTACAAAGACCAAACATTAATCCATCATGAGCACTAACGTTTAGCAAAGTTACAGTGGCGAGGACAAACTTCCTTTTAACAGGCAGAAGCTTTGAGCCGAACCGGACTCAAACTGTGTTGGGCTGGGAAAGTGGGACAGAGGTAGATGCAGGAAGAAGGACAAACTGAGCAACAACAACAATGGATGTGATAGATTTATATCTGGAATGTCAGTAATAATGGTAAAAGCATATGCAGCATTAACTGTAACAACTAAGTATGATAATAGACTGATTATTCTTATATTAACGTTAACAACTGTTATGATGAGCATGTTCTAAAGGTTTTTTAAATGTGCTTTTTTGTTTAAATTATCTGTATGACATATATTAGCACATAAAAGTCACATTTCTTCCATTGCATGCAAAAGTAGACTTAATTTTGTTTCTATTCTAAGATGACTTAAAATAACTCATTTTTATAATCAAATATATAAACTGAAGTATTGGATTCCTAGTATAACACTGAATAGAAATGAAGCAAATCCTAAGATTTTAAGAGGCAATAAATAGTGAATTTTGAGCAATTTTCCAAACAAAAAATAAAATATGACTAGTTGAATAATTAGCTCAACCTTCAGCATTAAAATTAAATGTTTAAAGCATTAACTTTGGCAAAATTGTCTTTAGCTGTCCAAAAGTACACTTTGTTCCTGACTGGCTAATCTGTTTCTTAATTACACATCTTTGAATATTCATCATTTTTTGTATCTGTGTAACATTTCTGTGTTGTTTTATTTTACCTTCTATAGCTTTCTCAGTTTTCTCTAATGTCAGTTTTACACCATCCAGTCTACATAAACAGCGGTAGTCCCATCCTGCCTATCAACATCTTAGTGGAGATGACCTGGATTAATAGTGAAATGAGACTCGGCATTGGATTTGAAAGCACACACACACACGCACACACACACTGCTCTTTTCTCACAGATGGCATCATCTGGATGGCGGGAGGGACTAGTGTAACCCAGATATGGGGGCTTAAATCTTAATAACTCATAGAAATAACAGGAAAAGGGCTTGTGTGCCACAAAGACATTGTCAAATCCAACTATCTCTACTATGTACTAATCTGCATTGTTGACCAGTTTGAATTGCAAGTTGAATCCTTTTTTTTTCTTAAGAAAGGATTTCTTACAGGAAAGCCACATATACTTTTCAGAAGTGAATTTATGAGGCAAAAGAAAAAGCCACAGGGGGATGGAGGAGAGAGAAAGAAAGTTAATAAAAAAAACACAACACGAGAGAGGTGTGCAACAAAATCAAGAACATGTTAAAGAAGTGATTTTGTTGAAACAGTCAATATTTTGATCTTTATAGTTCACAAACTTTGCCATGGAACAGAAGTCCAAAAGAAGAGACCTGAGGTTACTTCTAATGAAAGGAGACAATAACTCTGTTTAGAAGACTAGGTCAACATTTGGGTAAGATGCTTAATGGCTGAAACTATAGGAAGTGTTTTTCCATCATTTCCATTTTTTTACATCACGTGTAGTTTCCATTTCTAACACTGACCTAAGCCAACCATGCCCTCGCTCCAGCTTCAAACGGGACAGAAAATTAAGATGGGTAAATCCATCATTTCATGTAGTTGTCTCCAGAAGGTAAAATACATTTATAATCCAGTATTTTAATGTATCAATCTATTGCCTTTCTATCAGATCTAGAGGTTGAGTTGCATCTTTTTTGATCGTACGTTTGGGCAGTTTCAGGCAAGTAGATCACAGTGAAAGAAACTGCAGAGCAGTGTTACACGTGGTTATATCTCCAAAGCTTTGCTATACCGGTGTCATAGTCCTTCAATTACACAAAAAAAGTACGTTGCTGAAACGGAATAGTTCCAGTAACAAAAGTTATTCATAGGAAGACAATAAAAACAAAGTAATGTATTGAATGCATTTTCAAAGATTGGTCTGGCACTAGTTAATAATTCTCTATAGATATCAGACGTCACTGTGCAGGAAAACAAAAGAGGAAAGGAGACAAAATACAGCAACATAGCAAAGCTTTTACAAATCAAAGCATCCTGAATTTAGTCAATAACAGTCCATATCTATTGTAGAAGGGCTTTCAAAAGCAAATGCTGAAAATCAAGTACTCATAGAGACCACTGGAAACAGACTAGGTATGAAATAAATCTAGAACCTGTCACATTTAAGAAACTCTAAATAAGGACCCGCTATTATTTCACTCAGGCCTGTCGATGTGTGATTTGAAAGGTCTCCTCTTTTCCCCCGATTGTCTTTCGGTACATGTAGTCTTGATGGTGTCAGTTTGCTTTACAGCTTTGGAGAGTATGTCACTGAGGGGTCTTCATATTTTAGACAGTGCCGTAATCTCTTGGCCAGCTCAGAAGTATTAACCCACATACTGTACTTACCCTCCCCATTATCACCATTATTGACCCTGCTGATTTCAAACAATGTAGCAGACCACTGGCTTAACCACTTAACACTAACACCTCCATCATCCATTACACACAGACACCCAGACTGCCTCTCCTCTGATATTTGCCCTCCTATTATGGCTTTCTAGTCCTACTCCATATTGATCACTGCCAATGCCTTACCAGTTATTATCCACTGAGAGTGAGTGCCATACACACACTTACATCCACACTGAGCTTCGTCAAGAGCATCACTGTATAAATCCTCAGTTTTTCTCTGTCAGGTTTTGCTGTTTTAACTTTAATTTAAAACTAAAAGTTCAGAATAATAATCTTATCTCACACCATCTGACTGTCTTACAAAAATACTCTTACATTTGTTTTGTTTTTATCATCAATAACGTTGAAGTTCAAAGTCCACACACAATCATCATATTCAACCGTACATCACACTCAGGGTAGGAAGGTCATATTCTGTGTGAGGTTGAGCAGCTGCGTACCGTGTTATATGATAAAAACATCAAGATTTATATGCAATTGATAATATACTGACTTGATGGTGAAAACCCAGAGGGGCATAATACTATATTTCACAAACAGATTGCTTTCCACTTGTGATCAGATCACTGAAATCACATGTTGATACCAGGTGTAAACAGGATCAATGACGCTGAAAATGTTCTTTAATTGGATGATGTTGATGGTATAAGATGGAGATATAGGCTTAGGCTTTGTAGGAGCTTGATTGAAACTACAAAGGACAAAAATCATGACTTCTTAATCTCCTTTATATCTTTGATTTGGACACTTCTACATTTTTTCTAAAGGTTTATCTTTGGGCTTTTTGTGCCTTTATTTTAGAGACAGGAAGTGGATAGAGTCAGAAATGGGAGAGAGAGAGAGAGAGAGTGGGGAATGTAATGCAGAAAAGAAGCCACAGGTCGGATTCAAACCCGGGCCGCCCGCCTTGAGGACTACAGCCTCCGGACATTGGGTGCACACACTAACCACTATGATACTGGTGCGCCCCCCCCCATGCTGGTGGTAGTTCTATACTGTTGTATACAAGCAATATCACCCTCGAGGTCGACATGTTGTACTCAATATCAGCACTGCTGTGTTATCGGCCTGTGGCTTCGTGTCAACGGCCACATCACAACATATTGCTTCAGCTGATATTCAGTAGAACATCACTCCCTCTGGTGTGACGTCGCTTAAGTTTATTTCTGTTTAGTATAGATCTACTCGTTAGTAGAGATCTTCTCTTTTAACTTGTCATTGTTGGTAGGACAAGTTTATCATTTGTCAGTCTGTGGGTTAAATATCCTCTGTCCTTATATCTGTAAAAACTTTATGTCATTTTAGGTGTACTGACCCAGAGCCTGGAGCTGACTGAAACTTCCTTTGTTATGCATCGACTTGTTCATAGAGAAATGTTTAGGATAAAGTACTATGGGGCAAACACAAAGATAAACATGTTTTAACATAACGTCCTTTGACAGATCCAGATGCTGATCAGCTACGTAACCAATGAGGAGGATGTTGTGGAGCACGCTCGGGTTGAACGTTGAGTACCAGTCTTCTCCTCAAACAAGCAGCAATATCAGGTAAGAGATCAGACTAAAAATAACTTCATGACATTTTTGTTAATGTTGCTTTTTTGTTGTTTGGGAATAAGACATTTTCATCCACTAACTAGCTTTTTCAGGAGCTATATCAACTGCATCTCAAGAATCATGTGGGCGCTTGTTAGTTATTGAAGCTTACCTCATAAATAAAAAAAATAACCAGACAGTACTGTCTTTCTTCTGCATTAACAAATCACTATAATTCTCCATATCTAATCATTATAGAGCTATCATCAAGTAGTTATCCTACTTTTTTTTTCTCATCTTTTCTACAATGGGCCTTTACAAAACACAAAACCTTAGATTTTCCCATAGCAGAGCGCAGCACACCACACGACAGTGGGAAAAATAATCAGCCAGAGCTTAATGCCGTATCAAAAGCCTCACAGTTCCTGAGCAGCCGCCTTTAGAGGGGGTGACTCTTAGAATGCCTCGGCTTGTTTGTCTCATGGTTTAAGTGGTGCACATAGCCATGGAAAGATCATTAAATCACTGTTTTACCACTTGGCTTAATCCCCTCAACAAAAGAGGAAGATACAAAAAAGGAGAAAATGGAGAGAAAAAAGTGGTGGGCGAGATTAAGTGGAAACTTGATGGATCTAAAGTGACGGCTCTGTTTCCCAGCGTTGCTAAGGGGAGCTAAGAATCTTGATTCCGCATCTCTCAGGCAGAAGAGTGGCTGCTGATCGGACGTCCCCTGTTACCCCTGCAGCGGCCAGCGGCGCTTGTAGTGTCCACCGCTGTGGCCATCTGCCGGATTACCCAGCAGGATATATTTTTATAGAGAGCATCCTATTCATATCCTGCCTGCAAAGGTTTACATTAAGGTTGAACTCGGGTGCACTTACAATGGCAGATGAAGTAAGCCCTATCCTTCTTACAGCACCCCTCCCCATCTTCTCACTGTTTGAGAGACTGATAGCACTGGGTTGAAAGCGGCTGCTTCACCATGGCATGAAAGAGGATCTCATGCAATGCCACTGTCTGCTGCTGGTTTCTTTTTTTTTTTTTTGTTCAAAGTACTGACAACAAAGTGGTGCCCAGCATGAAAAAAACATTTGTACGTGCCAAGTGCAATTGTTTCTTCTAATATGCATCAACAGGCCAACTTCTCTGTGTTACCATACAGGTGAACTCATTCCTGGGAAAATGTTTTTTTCTTTCTCAGCCTTGTAGGCGCGATGGCGTCCCCCTTTTTCCTCGCCCTAACGGGATTAGTCGTGCCAGTGCTACCCCGGCTGTCACGGTACTGTCTACTTCCCATCTCTCTTCTGGGCCTCTAATGTGATTAACCCATTCCCTGTGGTCCAAATGGTTCTGGAGGAGGGAAGGGGAGGAGGGGGGCACCTCCTTGGCATGTTCCTCCTTATGCCTGACTCGCCATCATTGGCACCTTTGTCAAGCAGGAAGGACCGAGGTTGAAGGTCTGTTAGGGTTTGAAGAAAGTACAGTGTCTGAAGAGAGAGCTTCAGACTCAAACTTAATCTTAAATTTAATATGTTACTTTTTAAACCCTTTTAGGAAATGTCATTTTTGTTTGAATTGTCTCAGAATCAATAACAAGGATCCAGACATCTATTAACATATTTAAACTCTGGATCTCGTGTTACCAGTTCGCTGTGTTTCAGTCTGATCACAATCTATTCAAACGCGTCTGCCATTAAAGAAAATCTGTTCAGGCTGATTTGTATTACGGCTTTTGCTTTCAGAGACGTCAGCCCTGAATATTTACCGCTTGCTTAAGTGGAGACAATAATGATCGCCTACGCCCATCATCTTGTCAAATGTCAGTGCGGTGGGGCTTCGCCTGTTTAACACATGTCACGCTCATTTTCGACTCATCTGTCGCAAGTCGTCTTCGGGGCATCTGCTGCACACAGAGGACCACATGCCCTCTGCCACCGCTCAGAGGGAGCGGCACTCAGCGCCAAAGACGTACAAAAACACAGAGCTGAAATCACCTTTACAGTGGCAAACACTTGTCACTTCACATTTTGACGTGTGTGCAGTGTGGTTACGTACAGCACACTGAAGCTTCTCTGTAAAGAGGACATTAATTTACATGTTGACAAACTCAGCTGGACTCTAGAAGTAAACAACCTTTTTTTTTTAATAGAAATTAAATCTCACCAATCAAAAGGAAACAAAGCAATTTCAAAAATCCTGAAAATAAATATAAGTTTTTATAAAGGAAAAAAGTGCTGCTCATGAAACAGCTTATTGGCTGCTGATCAAACCAGTCAATTACAACAATGATAACTGCACATGAGCCAAATACTTATAAAGCCAATTAAACTTTAACTTGACTTATTTTAACATCGTTCTGTTTTGTTTCCTGTGTCAAAGCAGGGAAAGAGACCGTCCCTGTCCAACACCAAAGACCCTCATGCTGTTTTCACAAGCCCTTCACGTGAGCGCACAGCCCTCAGTCAGGCGATGGCACGGAGAATTAGGAGTCTTAATTAAGATTTTGTACAACTCTGCATGTGCTGTTCACAAGCGAGACAACAGACTGGAAGGGGGGCGGGGTGTGGTGGATCCTTTAAACAGCTGCTCTGATAAAAAAAAAGCCCAAATTTAACATGAAGATCCACACTTTGGAGGAATATGTCATTTTGATTTCACCTTCAGAGATAGTTCAGAAGGTATTGTACACGTGACTGATAACTTTTAGTTTGTTCAAACTCTCTGTGAAGTGTTCATATTTTTATTTTAAGGCATGAAAAAGCAAAAAAAAATGAAAAGAAAAGAAAAACAATCCGACATTGTGACGAAAGACAATACCGTGCATGAGGGGGTAGTGCCTCTTGTGTGGAGATTTGGTTGGTTTCCAATCCTGATATCCAGCCCAGCACCATGTAATGGAAGGTGACACTTATTGTATTAGTGGAGGCTAATGAGTGTCTAAAAGCCTGTGTGACTGTGTGCACCAAGGAATCTCATCGTGTGTGTTGGGCGGTAGGAAGAAAGGACAATGTCTCTGCGAAGTAGACGAGGGTGTAAAGTTCAGCCTAAAAGAAAACAAAGTCTACCACCGTCACTGAAGATCTCAGGAGGCACGTGAGACTTTCAGGCACTTCAATCCTAATAGATTTATAAAGAGGAAAGAATGGGTGGCCACATTTTTGGATACTTTATTTAAGATTATCTTCAAACTGGTCATCTTGAACTATAATCAGCAAAATAGAACTTTTGATCTAGAACAGGGATGGGGATGTTTTGTTTCAAGGCCCCCTAAACACACAGGTTTGTCTTTGAATTCTTAAAACAAATATGGCCCTGTCTTACACCAAGTACATGTCTCTGCTTGTAACACACACACAGGGATGAGATGCACAGCGATCCTCCTCATAAGGAAATAGCAGCACATTTGCTGGTACAGTTAAATGGAGTTGTTTGTAGAACAAAGGGGGTGGGAGATGGCTGGCCTTTGTTTCCCTCCTTACGTATACTGTTTATCGGTATGGGACTGATCTAGCGATGCAAGAGGAATACACGCTAAATGCTTCCACCCCAAACACCAGCTTTACCTCAGCCCTGCACCAGCTCCCAATCATGCACCCTCAATCTTTATAGATAGATAGATAGATAGATAGACACTTTATTGATCCCGAGGGAAATTCAAAGCATCCAGTAGCAGGTTACAAAGACGTATATGACATGAAACATTTATTACAAATTAAACTGCAAAACCGATATTATTAAAGAATACCCCTAGATGAATCAAACTTAAACTGTGCAATTAAAAATAGACTCATACAAGAAATGTACATAACCCGTGCAGGGATAAAAATATATATGTGTAATTTAAAGCAAGAACCTATAAACAGTTGAGGGACAAATCTGTAATTAGACCTGAATATAAAAAAATAAAAATAAAAAAGTGTTGACCTTCTGACCTTCTGTTTGTTCTCAGACACATAAGGACTCTAAAATTATAAAGACACCCACTCACACACATGAAACTAAGAGGTAACTGTATAGTGAATATTGTGTGTAGTGGCACATGTCCACAGATATTAATGCAGACTGTCCAGTTCATCTTATATATATATATATATATATATATATATATATATATATATATATATATATATATATATATGATATATCAATGTGATCCTGCAGCAAGAACAAATAAAAAAAATGAACAGCCAAACTTTACTAGATGTTTAGCACACAGAGCTGAAATAATCAGAAGATTCTGATCCTGCCAGTGTGGCATTTCTTCCATGGTTATAACATCACTAAGTGCATCAACATATTTCATACAGTGGCCAGGAGGACTGTCGGAGGAAAGAAGTTCAATATGCCATCCCAAGTCTCAGCCAAAAATAATGGCTCTGGCTCTTTAAGAGAATGTGAGGTAACACTGTGATTGATTAAGTAGTCTAACCCAAATGTGGTCAAATTTTCCACACTTTTCTTTTTGTTTACAACTTAATGATATTTGATCTTGCAGGACATTTAGTGAGGAGGGGGGGGGGGCTGCATGTGGCCCACGGGACACCGGTTGACCATCCCTGATCTAGATAGATCTATTTTTACCTTTATTTAACCAGGAAGGTCATTAAGAACACATTCTTATTTGCAAAGACAGCCTGGCAAATCTATCTGGTTTTCTCCACAATACCTGTGTTTGCAACATGTCCCTTCTGAATTTGAGCTTTATCTTACTGCATCATAATTGTGTGAAAAGATGGCCAACGCACCGAGGGGAATCAGTGAAATGTAAACATGCTGAACGAGAAAGCATTGTTTGTTTAGCATGAAATAGGTTTTTTGATCCATAGTGATGGATTCAGTCTTTTGCGACATGGACATGACATTGCCATTACCTGGGCAGCCCCAGTAAAGGACTTGTACATTAAGTTGCTTTTCTCCAGAAGAAATCCAGGAGCGCTGTCGGCAGCAAAGACAAAAATAATAATTATAATGACATAAATGTCAGGTCTAAATTATAAGCTGTTAAAAATAAAAGCATCAACAAATTAACTCAAACCGGTTGACATTTTCTGTTCTGATGATCCTGTTTTGAGTATTTTTGTTATAAGGGCCATACGAGTCATTGCCTCTCTGATGAGGGAAATATTACCCAGATCACTTGTGGGACTGAAGGCAACATTAAACCACTCAACAGGAGTCCCCATCGTTACGTGGGTGCTTTATCAACATGTGATGCCCTCAGTTGTTCACATGATTGAGAGAGATATTTCATATCTTAGTGATAAAGCACTATAAGGGATAGATCAACAAAACAGAGCAACATTAGAAAAAATGTGAAACCTAAGATGTGATGCTGATCTGTTAACAAGTGACTTCATGTTCGTTACAGTCTTGCTCTTCCTCTTTTAATCAGGTATTTAGATTAATGAACTCAAATCTATTATGAACTAAAAGCCTCTGAAACACAGATTCTATATAACATTTTTTTTATAATTCAGTTTGTCTGAATTTGGGGAGAAGTGATCGAAATAAAAAAAGTGTCAGGTGTAAACAATGAAAGGTGCAGTTCTTCTTTCTAACCACAAGGTGGATATCTAATTAAATGAATGTGGCATCACTGTCAAGTGGGACTGTTTCTTTATAACACATCCACAGCTTAATGTGAATCTAGTTCTTGTTGAGAAACATTTACCAATAAAATCAACAGCCAATAAAATCACCTTTTAATGTTAAAAGACTTCAATATTCTTATTTATAGTCTTTAGAGTACGCCTCTGTAATAATCTCTGAAGATTCTCTGTGAACTCATTGTTAGATATAAGTCCACTTGAGTTGTTATGTTGCTGCTTTGTCATTGTGTTGCATGTTGGTTGTTGTAAAAGGTCCTTACAGGGAGGCTTCAGTCAATATGTAAATCTTTACTTTATTTCTCCTGCATGAATCAGCTTCACCACAGAAGTTTGCAAATCTCATGGTTTATTTATACAGCACATTTCAGAAACAAGGCGATTCAACGTGCTTCACAAACGACATCAGAAGCATCAGGAAAAAGAGAAAAAGAAACATTAAAATAGAACATTTAAAAATCACTCAAACAACAATTAACAACCACAGATTGAGAAGAAATACAGAAATATGACATTAAACGAAAGCGACATTAAAATACAAAACATACACACCATATTTATTTGGGTTGCTGACGTCAGAATCATACTATCCCGCATGACACAGATTCACCTGCTGGTCTTTAACAGTCTATGGTCTCATCTAATTGAAATGGATTTTGTTTAACAATCCACCTAAAAACGTCTACCTGAGGATTTTGGCTCACAGTGCTGTCTGTGCCAGAAACTCAAAATAACGGTTGAGAGACCATCCCTTAATTAAACATATTTAATTGAACTTAATTATATTTATTTTGTTATTTTTAGGTTAAGTTTGAGTCCCATGTGGGGCGGTGGTCCAGGTTCGAGTCTGTTCTTTTTCCCCAATTTCCTACTCTATCCACTGTCCTCTCTAATAGAGGTGTAACAGTTTGTGTTTGGTGAGATGGGGGAAGCAGTGGAGATATCTCAGTCACTCCAGTACACTATCATGTGTGTTGTTGTTTAGGTCAGCAGAGCTCTGAGTGGAGGTCCTGAGCCACTTGTTGCAGAAAATCTTCTCCCCTGCGGGTGTCATCAGTGGGACAAGGTAAGCCTTCCCGAAACTTTGTCTTCCTCATGTTCATTCTTCTTCTTTGTGTTTTTAAACACACATTTAGTGTTTAAAAACAGCTTTTTGGATCTATTATTGATTCAGGAGAAACATGTTACACAGATGAGAAACAGCAGATGATCATAAAAGAGTTATGACTGAATGCTCTCTGTTGTCTATGTGGGGCCGGTGTAGCTCAGTTGGTAGAGCAGGCTGCTCCGTGCAGAGAGGACACAGTCCTTGTTGCACTGGTTCCAGATTTGACTCCTGGTTTTGTCGCTATTTTGTGCACGTCATCCACCACACTCTCTCTCTCTCTCTCTCTGAATATCCTCTGTCCATCTTCAGCCGACCTGTCAAATTAAAGGCACCCCCCCCCCCCCCCATTGTTTTTGTTTATTTGTCACACTTCATAATGTTTTTGCAATATTGAACAATTTTTTCACACCGCATTTTCTTTCCATAATGTGCCTAAATTCAATCCAAAGTAGTACACACAAAACGTGCTGCAGTGAGAAGGACATGCTGATAACTGTTGAAATGCAAACAGGAATTTTAAATGTATAAATTGCTAAATCAAGACCCTTTTATTTAACCGTGTTCAGCAGCTATATCCGTAGTTGCAATATCTTAACACAGGTTCAATTCTTAATCACTGTTACAAATTGGCATCTATCATTTAAATATTTCAAACACTTCCCATACACAGATGACGCTCATTCGTGCCTTTGCTCTTTGGCTGAATGTGACCATTGAAAGTTATAGACCAAACACTGAATTCTTGTCATTGTTCACAATTTATGAATGGCCTAATTTGTTAGCAGATTTCAAAAAGCCATTTCACAAATGCGGCCAATTTCTCGAATGCTTTCACTGATGGGTGGCTGTGAAAAAATAAAGTCGTCCTACCAGGAGGCTGTCAACTATAGGCACATGGCCCACTGGAGATATAATGACATCAAGGAGCTGGAATGAAAGCAGGCTTTTTAAACAGGCCGGTGCAGGCTTACACTTGGTACACAGGTCAACTTCAGTGCGCTCATCTGAACCTAACTCAGGTTGACACAATTTGACCTCAGCTGATACCCCTCACCGCTGCCCTTTGTTTTCAGCTTCTCTCCTGGGAACTGCATTTAATACTATCCTCACAGATTCTATCAAATGTTCCCGTCTTCTGAGCTCTCATTTCTCAACATTTGCTTTTCTATTATTTCTCACAACTCCACGTCTTTCAGAAATCAGCCTTTGTAGGCCTCTCACTGAGGCTGCGGGCCTGACAGAATTGTTTCTCTCTGCCTGGTCTTCAAAGAAACACGCCCTTTTAGAGGATTGAATGAAGAGGCTATTGTTGTTGTTAGCCTAAGCTAGATGTTTTGATACACAAACATTTTAGAACTGTATCTTACGAAGTCGATGGCGACACTCTGGGGTAGAATTTTGCCACTTTTGCTGAGCTCTCAAATGTCAGGAAACTTTTCACGAGGCAGGTTGAATCACAAGCCTCTGTCTTTAAAAGTAGTGATTTCAGAGATTTCACAGTCAAATGAACAACAAAAGATTAATTTGTTTAATGCCTCTTGGCACAAAAGGAAGTCTAATCTTTGCTTTCTTTTGTGGCTTTAACATAAGTGTCAAGAGGTGGAGTGGTTTAAACAACTGTTTTAAATGAAGCTCCATCACCTGCTCTTCAAACAGGTGTCTTAGTTTAGCCTCCGATTTTACCTCCATAGTTTGTTTAGACGGGGACTTGGAGCTTTTAGAGATGTCTGTCTCAGACCTTTGTTTGTTCTTATAACCATTAAAAAAGATAAAACATTATAATGCATAGTAGGTTGCGTTTTTGAGTTTATCTCTAGTTTCAGATCATCTGCAATCTGTTGATGTCATCATTTGTAGAAAGCATTGATTACTTTGTTTAAATGCTAATCTGTTGTTCAGCATTTTTTCCACTTGCTGTATCAATTTGAAATTGTCTCAATGTGTTTAGATCTCACCGTCTGTTAACTTTTAATTTCTCATCAAAGCTAGGCCCAAACATGAAAGATTTTACACCAGCACGTTTTTTGTTGTTGTTGTTGTTGTTGACGGCTACAATCCCACGACTCTGCCCTCCAGCAGCTGGGCACAGCTTTCTGCGTAGTTAGACACAAAGTCCACGTTTTGGAAACGCATCTAAAATTCTTTTAGAACGAACCTGGAAAGAAAGAGAGAGCAGGGAAAAGTCCGTCATTTAGAGGTAGCAGGTGGATGATTATGCATGGTTGACCAATCGCACAGAAAAAGATGCCCGAAAGAGCATTCAACATGAGAAAGCCTATGTTCCTCATTTCCTAATTAGTGTTTGGATTCTGCTTCCTTGTGCAGCATCCTGCATTGCTGCAGAAAAAGCAACATAAAAGTAGTGTTTAACCGTAAAACCTTTGGTATCTTTTCAGAGAGAACGGGTCTTTTTTGGGGGGGGGGTCCTGTGTTTATTTTCTAACAGTGAATGGCTGGTGGCGAGGTGTGAAGCTATGAATACTGTGAGGTCAACCTGACGTGATGCTGTAAATACTAACAGGGGCCAGTCGGTAATGAGCCAGGCCGCGGCTCTGCACTCTATTCAACTTTTTAACCAAAGAAAGTGAACAGAGAGCAGCGCCTTTGTTTAACAAATACAAACGTAAAAAGAGATACACTGACAACAGACAATATGAGAAGCTAATTGTCATTGCTTTCTCATTAATCTTGTCTGCAAACTTCAGCTGCAGCCAGAAAGCGGGATTAAATAAAGAGTTTACCATACAGTGACCCATGAAATGCAAGAAAACCATGTCAAGAAAAAAAAAGTCCAGATAATTTGATTTAAAAAAAGTGTCGATTTCCATATGCTCAGAAAATGTTTCAGTGGTAAAACAAAAGGGGATTATATGGATCAATATAAGGTCTGAAGTTGAAGGTTTTGAAGTCTTCAATAACATGTTGTAGGATTGGTTACCTCACGTGTTTTCCATCTATCTCCAAACACTAAATAAACTAACATGACACGGTGAAAGCTGCTGTGTCCAGGTGAAGTCTGAGGAAGAGCATGTTGGCTGGAAACGTCACTTTACTAAATCCTTCAAACGGGAGCTTCTTGGTGTGCGGATCTTGTTTTGCTTTCCTCACCTTTTCATGTTTTTTGGATCCAGCACCCACTGAGGGATGTCTGTGTGTCTTTATTGATTTTTTCTTGTGACAAACAGAACACTAAAAAAATCAAGAGTTGTCTGTAAAGCTCCCTTCATACAGAATGGTGCTTTACAGGTGAGGCACAAGCTGATGTAAGCTAGTGAAAACTTTACATGTAAGTAAAGAGCAAAAAACACGTCGTATATCTTACTTACAGCCTTACATTCTCAAAAAAAAAAAAAAACTAGCTTATGAGGTTTGCTCTAAGTTCATGTTAACAGATATATCATCATCATCTTTATTGCCAGACTCAGGAGTCTCTAAAAGTGATCTGATGAAAAGTTTTCGTCCTGCTCTCTTGGTCATATTTAATCATAGTATAACATGTAACCGTTCAGATAGAAAGACTACAAAGTGCTTTGAAAGCAATTTGAATATTGCAAAAAAAAAAAAAGTTAAAAAAGTAACAAAAACCGGCAACTGATGTTACGACTTTTGAATGGATGTTTGTGTTTCCTCCTGTAAATGCGCTGCAGGGTTTCCCTCTCTGATAAATTAGAATTAGAGAAAGGAGAATGGTTGTTCCTGATTGTACAACAACAGTGTTTTAGAGCATTCAAGGGATTCAGCACCTTTACGCTCACAGACAGTGTTGAATATATGATGGCTTTCTGGTGTTTAACAGCTCATAGTTTATGATTTTGTGGTCTCACTGAAATGAAAAAAAGAAGAAGCCAGTGGAGCAGCGTTGATGATGTAGTGTTGGGGTTTTCAGTTTGGTGTGAGAAACTGCAGGTGGTCTTTGGAGGTCTGCAGGACTGACGTTAAGTGGATTGTGATGAATTATGTGCACGAATACCTTCAATGCTAATGAAGCACAAGTGTTGATGTTATGAAAATGAAATGACAAAGACAGCTGAAGGTGTTTATGCTTTATAAACAGGTTTTAAAAGAATTAAATGTCTGGGCTGAACCTCTGTGAGACCTGAGCTGGTCATGCAGACAACAGGATTTAACCAGGAGGACATGCAGACTTAACTTAGTGACCTCACACACAGAGAGGGATTTCTGTGTGGGCCAATAAAATGACACATTATAACCTCTAAGGATTATTCCAACAAAGTTAACCCTATATATTCTCTATTAAACGCCACAGTACAGTCGGTTTTAGAAAACAGCACAGCCTCCTGTCGCTCCAAGGTATTCACGTTCAGATTTAAATGGCAGTCAGGAGGGTAATAATTCATGCAGAAGTCCTTGCAGATCCAAACACCACATCAGTGAGGAGTTGATGTGTAAATGTTGTGACACTGATTGTGCTTTCCGTCTGTGATAATAATTGTCACCGGGTAACTGTAGTTCCACTTTTTGCCCATGGGGTGTCACTATATAGACGATTATCTCTGAACTTGTCACGGCACACAGAATGTCTGTGAAGTTAGTGTGCTGCTGATCACACTGGATCGTTTCTCACAAGTGTCAGAAGTCTTGTGTTTCTCTGGCAAAAGCCTCTGTATTCAGAGGGAATGAAATGCAGTGATTATTTCCTGGAAGTGGGAGAAAAAAAATTGACATTAACATTTATTAAGACGCCTTCTTAATGTGTATCAAATTGAATAATATAGCAATCCAAATAACCTCTCACTTAGTGTGATAAACATACTATTTTATTAAAGTGGCAGTGAAAAAATAACACTGTTAACGTGCCATAAAAATGTTTCCATGTAACAGATCATGGTTCATCAGAATACGGTGAAATCACCAGGAGAGAAACATCAGGTAGCAGCCCATGCAGCTAGGAAATGTATTAATAAGTAACACCCAACATATTTGATCGGTCCTATTTACACTGCTGATTAGCAGAGTTACTTTTGGCAGCTTTTTTTAGGTTGTGTCTTAGTCCTCTGATGAACATGCTTGTTAGTCACATTTTTATAGTTTTAGTTTCAATCGATGACAACTTCAACATTTGAGTCCAATTTTAGTCAATATTTTAGTCATTCCCTTTAGTGAAAAGGTTTTCTCTTTATTAATTAATTCAATTGGCCTCACACAATTATCAGAAATGAGTTTCTAGACAACAGGTTGTATTAAAAAAAAAAAATCTAAACTCGTAAACTGTAAATTTCCCCATTGTGGGATAAATAAAGGATTATCTTATCTTAAACGCATGAAAAACCTCAAACACCTAAAACAATAAAATGTAATATTCATATTATTACAGCTGTAAAATGGATACACTGTAAGATAATAAAACACTCACACAGAACATATTACTACCCTATCCATACGTTTGGTATCTTACATCATACTGATGACAATACCCATATGTTGAATGAAGGACTTTTACTTGTAGTGGGGTTTTTTCACAGTGTGGGTAGAGTACTTTTACGACCAGCTCTGTGATACGATAAAGCACAGAGGAGCTACAGCTTGACCTATCAAACAGCTTTTTTATAGCCTACATCTTTATAAAGCATTACAAGGTTACTAATATTATGACGAGACTCACAGTGAGGAAAGAATCATGATGGGGGGGTTTAAATGTCTGACTGACCACCACCAATGTTTTAGACTTATCTCATTTACTAAAACAAAATCAGATTTATAGTTACCAAAGATCAACGTTTGCCCGTCAACATCTCGTCATTCACTGACGGTTACCATCTAATGATTTTGGTTGATTTATTAAGAAACCAATAAAAGAATGAGTCTGTGAAACCTCAACAGAGAGATGATGAGCAGTTGGTTATCGGACAAAAAAACTTGGTCAACTGATGACTTCAAAAGTGAGAAGAGATGCACCGACTCTGGAGATCAGGGCTGATATTTATGTTTTAAACAACAATTTAGCTGATTGCCAATACGGATGTTTTTAATTACTTCTCTGTCTTTCCTCGTGTAATTTCTTCAAACGAGCCCTGCTTGTAGTAACTCCTCATGAAGTGTCCAGGAACATGACTCACAAACTGCATGTCGCTGATCTTTCTGTCTATAGCTGACATTCATGTCGATCAGAGTTTGACCAACTGGTGACTTCTTCTTCCCAAAAAAAAAAAAAAAAACATCTTCTGAATCAGCAGTTAGGTGTACTGGCTTGCAAACATTAAATTGATGCAACACTACAGATACACATCGGCTACTGACATCGGTGCTTTCCGTTGGTTTGATTCCTGTCGACAGGGCAAGTATGAGACGGTGCATCCCTTAAAGGCACCATAGTTAATAGATGACATTGCACTAGGTATTGATTTTGATTGAGTCATTATGAAAAGTGTGCTGATAATACTTTATGACGTTAGGTGAAAAAACTGGAAGTCAAGGAGCTGGTTTACTTAAACGTATTTAAGAAGAAAGCAAAGTGCAGGCTTATACAACTAAATTGTGTTGGTAGGCACGACCTGATTGGTTTGGCCTTCCTATCACTTTCTCATGTAACAGTGCCAGACATGGTCGAGTTTTGTGGCAGTCTTAAATATTTGTGTTGAAATCTCCCATCACCTGCTCCTCAGTTACACAGGGATTTAATGAAAAGATATTGTTTTAGC
The DNA here is from genome assembly GCF_963584025.1 of Labrus mixtus. Taxonomy (NCBI): domain Eukaryota; kingdom Metazoa; phylum Chordata; class Actinopteri; order Labriformes; family Labridae; genus Labrus; species Labrus mixtus. The sequence continues at coordinate 7,657,125 of NC_083625.1, read as the reverse complement.
AGACACTGTCACCTTTAAATACCTATAGCTGTTTTTAATCCAAATAAAATCAACGCTAATGCTTCATTACCGAGTATTTTTACATAATGATCCTCATGCTGCTGCTGTTAATTTTTTTATTAACGCAATTACCGGGCTCTTAGTGGCCGGGGTCAGCGGGGTCTAATTACCCTGCGTCATGCCGGTAAATAGTTGGAGGTGTCTCTGAGCAGGTGGCCCTGGAGGTAAGAGGGAGACATGGGGCATACCGAGGCGGGCAATTACTGGATGAATTTCACTTTAATAAATGTTGAGCTACATTTGGAAATTCAGATAACAGAGCTTTCTGCCTAATGGGTGCTGCACTGAGGCCACTTGAGCAAGAAAATGATCTGAAAGAGGGTTTAATTAACACAAGCTACATGATCCAGGGAGCGCGTGACAGAATGTTAAAGTGAGGGGGAGAGCACGCAGCGCAGGGATAATATGAAAATTAGTGAGGAGGAGGGTGAGATGGGGAGAGAAGAGGGGGGAGGGGGGGGGTGCCAACTTTTGTTTCATAGGTTTAAAGTCGAGAATTAGCTCCGGTGTGTTTTTTTTTTTTTTTGCACATTACAACAGCGTGTGTCACAAACATCATCCGCATCTGTATCGACAGATCTGAAACAAGTCCACAGCACGAGGCCAGAGAGAGAGACAGTAGTTACATTTGTTACACCACATGTTCATCCTTCATACAATATCTGAGTTATGAAATAAAACCAAAGTTTTTTTTTTAATGTATTTTGAATACCAGCCAAAAGGTTGTGAATGCATTTGCACAAAATGTGATTATCTGATAACGAGACGTGACAAATGTTCTGTTTCACTTCATCATTCATTCAGACAGTGTCACTGTTTCAATCCTGGTTTAACTCAACACGAGAGTTTTCACTTGTGTAAGTTCAATAATAACATCTTGCACAGTAGCAGCTGCTTTTGGATATTAATCTGTCCCTTATTTTGTTGTAGCTCAGGAAGAAACCAATGACTGAACCCTTTACTTTGTTTAAGATCTGTAAATACTGCAACATGTTATCCACATTAATTATTCACTAAACGATGAATGGATGAATAAATTAAAGATTAAGAACAACATCAAGTAAACATGAACCACCTCCAACGAATAACACTCCAGGAGGTACGATACAACAAATGTACTGCCAAAACAGCAAACACATACCAACACAGCCCCCTTAGCACACGACCATTCAGTGACTCCACATACTCTTGTATAGAGGATCCTACATTTTCTATTTTGTGTTAATTCTGCTTTTTCCTTTAATTTGCCCCTGTCTGTATTTCTTGAGGTGTCAGTAAAGTGTAGGACGGCATGGTGACAGAAGAATCCATCACAAACTTCCTCCACTTTATTTCTACAGTTGAAATGACTTCAAAATGCAAACGCATTGCTGCAACCTGACTGTTGAGCCCTGAAATGAAGCCTGTAGTTTTCCAGCTTTCTGACGATGCACAACACTTTTAAGTGGTACCTACTGTTGACCCTGCAGTCTCTATAACTGCAACCCGGCTACCTAAGCCCACCCCCCCTCCCTCCCAAAATGCAGGGGGGGGGTTATACAGTAAGCACTCTCAGCTTTTTATAGCTGCTGGTGGCTCAGATGAGTAAAGAGTGTTGTTTAAAGGGAAACATTGAGGAATGCATATGTACATGAGAAAGCGTACCCGGCAGTGTGACATAATCACATGTTTGAAAAGTTGCAGATAATTCAGTGTTGCACCTGCATTATGTGTCCCTGAAAGGACTGCTGTGGCTCCCGTCCTTTTTTTTTTTTTTTTTCTCTTCATGTGTTTAGTGTTTGTTGCACGAGTTGCACTAAAGCTGCAGCGTATACGTCTGTGTGTTATGTGTATAGAGGACGTGGGGTTTTTGTTTTTGTTTAAACAGTGTATATGTGTGGTTTTGTGCATGTAAGGTCCTCATGGTTTTACACACCGCGGTCTCCCTCCACTCTCCACTGGAGCTAAAAGCCCCGAAACAGAACGGTAATTGCCCAATTAGGGCCCTCGCTCTGTGGGCCGCAGAGCACTATGCGCCTCCACATGCTCACAGAGTCAGATAATTGAGCTGAAAGCAAATGAACGGATGGCAGACAAACAAGCTACTAGAAAATAATTACTTGGAGTGTTTCTTTTCAGTACCTGTACAGCGAATTTCATTATTGTCAATAGCCTCTAAAGCTGCTCGAAACGGTGGTATTTGTCATTTTCATAGAGACTTGATAATGACATTAATTTGTCTTAATGGGTTGGTTCTATTGTTAAAAATAGTAAAATGAGCTGAAATTGTCTTTCCTCAGCAGGTAGAGAGGACTTCACCACACTCCCGTCAGGCATGAGGAGATAATTTGGTGTGCTTGTCAAATTTCCAATAATTTGTTATATGGAACATGAGTAATGCTAATACCATTAATGTCCATTTTCCTCTAAATTCATTACTGCCCTTTTTCCCTTTTATGTTTTTAATGCCGCTGCCGTTTTTCTGTGTGCTTTAAGAGGTTATACCAGGACTGATTAAAAACATGCACATTTAGACTTTTGACTCACACACACATCAACACATGCACATCAGTTAAAACATCTGTAAGGTACGACGGCCATCAGTCATCTGTTTCTGAAATATTATCAGTTTGTGGGCCAGAGAGGTGACATTAAACAATATTCTGATTAAAATTCTCTGATAATATCAGAATTAATGACAAAATCATAAATCATCTGAAAATCTAATTCTCTGTTTATTTGATATCTGATCACCTGTGGATCACTTTCACACCATCACTTGTTTTAATTCATGAATTTAAATGAGTGAGTAAGGTGACACTATACTGTACACCTGACTTATTAAATAGAATTTTTTATTTTTGGCATTTCAATATTTCTCTTTCTTCTGTGGTATAATTGTGAATCATTAGACTGTTACTTTTGAAACTCCTCACTGTGCAGACATCTTCAAATGAAACATTTAGCTCAAAACTGTCAATAACCACACTGAATAGAATTTAGTTGAACTTTAAATCACTTTTAAAAAATAATTTTGGGATTATTCTGTGAGTTAAAATATTGCAATAAATCAAAATGTTAAACCTGAGACTAAAGATTATTTATTCACAAATTAAAATGATATACACAACATTAACACTATTATCACTAATACAGTGAACTATATTATTATATATACACTGTATAAATGATAATACAGTATACTATATTATTATAATATAGTATACTGTATAAATGATAATACAGTATACTATATTATTATAATATAGTATACTGTATTAATGATAATGCTATCTATTATTATAATATAACTACTGTAAGCTGTATCGAGGGCACACCTACTTATAGTTAATGATCGTTTTTATTTATTTTGACTATTTTCTAAATTTTAGAATAATATCAGATATTAAAACAATAAAAATAAAACATTTAATTTCATTTTTGTTTTGGAAAGAAATGCATACATACGTAGGCATCAACTTCACTATTTATATTTATATAATAAAAACATGTCGAACGTTTAAGCCTTTAGATGAAAATGTCTTTAATTCAAACAGCTATCAGCTGTGTCCAAACATTTGACCGGTACTGTAAATTAAATAACTTTAGAATAGCAATGTAATAATGTTCTCCTTAGGGTTGCATTTAGACGTCCATCGATCTATTTAAGGTCAGTCCATTTTTATAAAAACTGTAAATTGATCCAGTTCATGATTTATTTTCACTTTCAGGGGAGAATTTTTTAAACATTGGTGAGAACAGGGGGGAAATAATGCTGAAAGTGGAAAAAAAAATCAGAATTATAATTAGAAGTGCATTTTGTTTTGTAAAATAAGACAAATATGATGTACTGCTAAAATGTCCTTATTAATTTTTTATTTTTGTTCTACCTGAGAATTATTTTTGACATTCTGCCAAACATGAATTCAAACGTCAAAGAAGAGACGTGTAACAGGAGAGAAGCCGTTACAGCTGCGGGCAGCAGACACAGCTGCGGGGAGTCGATACTAAATCTGCCTCTGTTGGCGGCTCCCTGCCTCCATGTGACCCTCCAACATCATGCTGACAAAACAACAAGTAATGTAGTGAACTCGTGCACACTTAATGTCTTCTGCGCCTGCAGCAGAGACGTTGCTCTTAATGTTCCTCCATGATACCGTCAGCAAACTGGTGTGAAGTGGGAGGAAGAGGAGAATGATAATGGACAATCAAAGCAGAACTAACAAGGGTCCGGCATGCAGGTGTTATCCTATTGAATGTTTATAACTACCATAAAAGAAAAGATGTAGAGAAGCAGGTACAATGCTGACATTGTAATGAAGTTCCTGTTATCACAAAGACGTAATGCTACATGTAGAAATCTTAAAGAATGAGATCACTCTCTTTAGTCTGACATTTTATTTTAACAGTATTTCTTCTATTGGAGGTTGTTTAAAAAATCCTCCTCTATAACTGAAGATTTAAGTTTGATAATCGTCCGCCCAATAATGTTCGTCTTGATTGTCGGATAAATAATCCTTCCTTCAAATTGATTTAATGAATTTTCATACTTTATATTTCTGGACAAAATCAAAAACTCTTGATATTGAATTTGCTCTGTTAAGTAAATCTTTGTTACAAAAGTTTAGCAAAGAGTCACATTTGCCTGGATTTATCTTACAGGTTTTGTTGAGTGCATTAAGTATGCTGTACAATGTAATTTTAAAAAAAGTTGGAGCAGGAATTTATCCATTTTCTTGTTATCATGTTTTTATCAGTAGCGAATACAGTGAAAGAAAAGAAACCCCCCCCCCAAAAAAAAAAAAACAACATCAAACAAACAATCCACAACACACAAAAAGGCGGACCAATAAAATATTGATTAATTAATTAATTAATTAATAAATAGATAAAGAACTATGCAAGGCAAGGCCGCTTTATTTGTTTAGTAAATTCCTCAGACTGATTAAATACAGAGAATAAAATTAATTAAATTAAAGCGTCAACAAGTCAAAGATTTCAAATTAATAAAACAATCATTTAAATTAATTTGAATAGCTAACGTGCAGACAAGGTGCTTAACTTATATTAAAAAAAATATTTTTTATAAATAAATAAAAGAAGCAGATATCCCGTCACATGTATCTGCACACACATTCACTTGTAGTTCTAACAATACAGAAATGTCTGATTGGAGTTTGTTTTGTAAACTAACACAGGAAACAGACAACATCAAACTTCACTCTCCTTCCTGTAAACTCTGTGATGTTAAATCGTTTGTTGTTGATTTCTGTGTTTTGCAGCATCAGCACCTTGATCACACATGGTCGTGGTTTTTGAACCCATTCATGATTTCCTCCTGACTCTTCCGGTTATCTCTCTATTCACAGTTTACTCAGGAACACATTACAACTCACATTAAATGACGTTGACCAACAACACTTCTTAGTTTTCTTACTGCTGTTGCTTTTTGCATTCAGTAACTCCGTGGTTATATTTATTCTGTCAACACTGACTTATTTAAGGGCAGGGATTGGATCATTTTACTTTGTTGCTCTGTCACCAGGACAACTTTTATTTCGGTAAAATGTGTGATTGATCTCCATCCCGACTTACCAACAAACACAAATAAACAACAAGCAACAGAGTAGAAAGTCGGCACTGAAGCAGGCAGATACATCATTAACACTGTAGCTTAAGAAATGGCCAAAGTTAGTATTTTCCCAAAAGGCTTTTAGACTCTTTAAGTTTCTTTTTATGATGGTGTTGTGCTTTAAGAGACATCCAACATCCTGACTCATATAGCCTGAGTCAAGACAGCCCTGCTGCTCTCCTGATCAAATGACAGATGGTTCAGGTTTAAAGGACGGTGGCAGGTGCTTTTAATATAAGATTTTCTTGGTCAAATTTAAAAGATGATAAAAAAAAAAGTCAGTAATACAAAGTTGAAACAGCTGTGCAGCGTTTTACAGATAGATGTATCGGATGGAAACAGTCAGCAGGCTGGATGCAAAGTTTCCAGTCATGACCAGTTTTCCAAAAAAGTCACCATTTATTAAAATGCTTAAATCCCTGCTCATGATCAACGTACCCTGACTGAATCTTAACCTGATCGACTTTTCCTACAGCAGCGGAGCAGTGCATGTCACTGCTGTGCGTATCTCTGTGTTGGTACATAAAGCAGAAAGTAAAATGTGTTCCTCTTCCTCTAAGTGATACTCCTGCCTGTGTTTATGTGTGTTTGAGTCTTTTTAGATTGTGTAAAATGTCATGAAGTGCTGCGAGTGCCACAGGATCATTGTTCGACATGATGACCGAGCTGATGAGTCATTTGCGAGGCCTGACTCCTGTTTGGAGCTTCTTATGTAACGCTGGGTTGAATAATACTTTTTAAATAGAGACACTTTTGCTTTCCATGAGGGAAATTATGTCTGAGTGTGAGGAATCTTGGCACTGCCGAAGGGAGAAAAAGAGACAAATAATGGATGTGAAACATTGAACTTACACACCGTAGCATAAAGTTATATAATGTTCATGTTTATTACAAAACCTTTGCACCTCTGACTTTAATGTGTTTGACAGAAAATAGACATAGACTCTGAAGCAGTCTGAAGCGCTCTGCAGCAGAGATAAGCATGGCTTCTATTTTTGCCGGATGCCTGAGCAGGGTGCGTCAATTTGCCACCGAGCAGATCGAGCGGGACAGGAAGTCAGACACTGAAACAACATTTAAACATCCGGTTTATTTTCAGAATAAAACACTACATTTGATGGTTGGTAACAATGACCTTGTGTGGGTTCGTTGACTAGCTTTTCTCTCTAAAATATATCAGAACTATTTAATCGTTTAGTCCATCAAAGGCAGGTTAGTCCATGTTATGAGGCATTGATTATTATCTATTATGTATGGCCTTGAGGTCTGCTAAGTTAATTTACAGGTATGTTCAAACAAACAGGACCAACAGGATGTCCAGTTATCTCCAGCACTGTAACTTCATTTCATTCCTGTAAAGTTGTACTGCAGTTATTGGGTCTTTGTTTTCTTTCCAAAGTGGGATATTTAATATTGATAAAGGTAATGTTTTCAACTAGTGAATATGTTAGTGCTCCTTTGCTTGTTTTAACAGACTCTAAAAATGAGTGTGAAGAATATTCACTTTGACATCTTTTACATTTCAGTCTGGTGAACGTTCAGCGTCTTTGAAATCATGAAGGAAAGCTTCTTTTTAAGATGAGGAATTACAAAATATCCCAGAAAGAATAAAACCAGGGATGTTATTCCTCGTCAGCACCTTTCATAAAGACCTCTGCATGATTACTACATTTAATTGATATTCATTATTTAAGATGTTACACTCAAATTAGTAAAGAAAGGGTGACACAGTGGTTTCTAATCTTGAAATTATAAAATACAACAACAATGATTCATACCTTCATTTAATCTATTTAGCTGTTATGTTTAAAATGGTGTTATTTTGTGTGATTTATTATTTCAATTAGTAGTAGTAGAAGTATTTGCATTTTCTTTTACCCGTTCTACTATTACAACGTGTTGGAGCTAAAACAGTATATCACCCTTGCGCATTAATGGCAATAGAGACCCAGCAAACAACATTAACCCAGAATTTAAATTAAATTTAAAGGATATGCCAGTGTCTCATTTGCCTAATTCATTGATGGTGTATCTCCACCTGCTTCTGCCTCTGTGCCAGTGTCTGAATTTGTGTGACGGAGGGGCTGAATGGTGATGTGTGACACACTCCTGATGAAAAATAACAGCGGCCCTCAGATCTGCACAACGGCTGATGAAGAATCACTGACTTTTATTGGTGCCGAATAAAAGGATGTGATGAAAGAGTCAAAGGCTGAGGGAGAGAAAGAGGGATTCAGAGGGAGGGGCGGAGGAGTGCAAAACAAGGCCCCATCCATCACAAGGGTTGAGAAGACACATTCCAGTGCCCTTAGCAAGAGGATACATTCACTCAAAGCCACAATAGAGGGGGAATCTGGGAGAAGCTGGGAGGGGCACCCATCAATACACAACCTCACCCTTGGGCTCTCTCTGCGCACAAACTCAAAGCTCATTGCAGCCCAATTCAGTTCCCTCTATAAGCATGACAAATGTACATTTCGCTGCCCATGAATGTGTTCATACTCAAAACAACAGATACAAAAAAAAAAAAATCTCTGCATGGGTGCTAATAGTCAAAATTCCTTATTCCCTTAATTTCTCAGTCCGTCTCTTTTGCTCTCTCGTTAATCAGAGGTGGAGAAGTCTGAGCCGGAGTTGGAGGGTATCTCTGTCTGGCAGAGTTAGTGGGGACTTTAGGGTGGAGGGAGCAGGTGATGGCTTTCTGGAGAGCACTCATTTACACTCCTCCCTTTCTCTCGCTGAGCAGCGTGAAGAGGTGGGAGAGATGAGGGGCCGCCTCCTCTCACTCCTGTGAGCTGCACCTGCCATGGGTGAGAGGATCAATGGTGAACTCTGACCTTGTACCGTCTATGATGCACAATTATTACGTATACCATGAAATATATACATTGTACATCAGGGCCGGGGGAAAAACAAATAAGTTTCACAAGTGGAGAGGACAAAAGGAGAGATGACAAACTGTCAAACATCTGAAACAAGGTTCATGAGAATACTGTTGTTTATGTCTTGATCCTCGTGTTTGACATCATTAAACCTAAACTTCTGTAGACTTACCTACTGATTATCGCCGCATCAGTTTTTGATTTTTTTTTTCAGGGGACTTTTAAATTGTAACTTTCACAATGCACAATTATTATGAATCAATCAATTAATCTTTTTTTTTTTTTTTTTTTTTTTTTTGCCAATTCATACCAAATGTCATCTCAAGACATCTGCAGCATGAATTCAAAATGCAATATTTTCTTTCCGGGCATCAAACTCACGTACTTGTTTCCATTTATTTTACACAGGAAGAAAGTAAAGATGTAAACGATAACTCTGATTTGCATGGAAAGAAACTGAACTACAACTACATGTTTTGCTCAAATTGACAAAAAACACATCAATATAGATATTGTCTTTATGGTACAGAAGAAGCTCTTGTCAGCCGTGAGTAACCTTACCTGGAGACCTTTGGAAACATCTAGAACAATAGCCAACTCTGCCATGTATGTAGTATAACAAACCTCATCTTAAAACAAAATGAAGCACTTACTAAATAAAAAACTGAATACCTGAATGAAACACAGAGTTCTTTTGTCCAGATTTGCTAAAAGACATGTCCCTTTATTTTTTAAAACTTTAGATCGAGTAAGGCAAGCTTTCCAATCCCTTATGCTAAGCTAAACTTACTAGCTGTTTGCTGCATCTGAATATTTATCATACACATGCGAGAGCATTTATACATGTTCAAATTAGAAGAATACATTCCTCATCTATTTCAAAGACAGGTGCACATGAAAGGAATGAGTCTATCCAAAAGTTGTAAGCAAACTTCCGAACATGGCTTGGCTTGGAAAAGACGATATCGGCAGTGTTTCAGCGCCGTTTTTTGTTTTCTTTGTTTGTTAGTTTTTGGTGCCAAAATTTCAAACCATTCCTCTCAGGCTGGACACAAAGTTATTTTCTGGAATAATGAGAGAAGATATATAAATAGCCGTCACAGATAGATCTATAAAACTCTGTAATTTTTCATTAAAAGAAAATAATTAATCTGACCTGTTGCTTGCATTTTATGATGTAAACTAAACTTGATGGCTTCACAGCTCACAAGTGTTTTCCCATCTTGTGTTCATTATGAAAGTATCAAAAAAGGAGGCCTCTTTATTTTTTTTGGTGTCTTAGCATACAAATGGGTATTATTCAGTGTGCTGAGATTCATTTGGGGGTTTTGTTAGGACTTAGAGTAGTCTGAATGTTGGTGTCAGTGGACCCCTAGCCCAGACCAGCTGAAAGCCAGTGTGTAAGTTTCTATGGTAATGGAGAAATAGTAACTACCTCCCAGCAGCGTCCCGCCGCGTGTCGCCTCCTGAATAGAGCGCATCTGCAGAAAACTGAAGACCCTGTGAGATGGGCAGTGACCCGTCATCACACTGACTCTCACATATATGGTCATATGGACATTGAATTAGCCTAAACCTCTTTTTCACACTGCTTACGTCATAACTCTTGAGAGAAAGTTGAAACCGAGCCATATATTCCCAGTTTGGTCAAAAGCAGCGCGTGAGACGAAGTAAAAAGCCGTCACAGAGGTCATCAGACTGAGGGTGGGGGGAGGGGGGGGGGGGGAGAAGTAAAAAGCAACAAGCACAAAGTGGGGGGAAAAAAATCAAACAAAAGCAGACTCCAAATCACAATGCTTGCAATAGAAATTTGAGAAGAAAAGAGGATATTGGGTTATGAAAATCATACAGAGGGTCCACTCTTGCTTATGCAAATTAGCCTAAATTTCACATTCATTGCCCTAAAAGTGGTGCTCTCACCCAGGAAACAGACTCAACTCCATCCTTTCCCAGAACTGTTTAATGTTTTGAAATGTCTCCCACACTAACGTTTAAACTTACCATATTTTTTTTCATTTTGATTTATTTTCTCATCAAAATGAATTTGTAGATTTTTCTACATCTTGTGACGAAAAAGTCAACACAGTGACCCATCGTCAGTTTAGGTTTAAAAGCAAATATGTTAGGAAGTTTGAGTTGACACATTTGTATACCCTAAGAAAATGAAAACAATCCTGAAACAATGGGGACTTCTGAATGGAGGCTAATGTGACATGAATGGAGAGGAAATGGGCCAAACTGCAGGAGGTCATTAATGAGAAAACCATAAACCTAAAGGAATCACAGTGCTTTCAGAGTCTGCTTCCTTCAAGACTTTTTCCCCTGGAGCTCATCCTCATCCTGTTGTTTAGACAAACACGCTGAGAGTGACGTTTTAATGAAGTGCTGAACTGAAGAGTAGTAAGTAAAGATTAAATTAGTAGTTTTTTTGGAGTGCCCCCCCTCCCCTCTCTCACTCTCCAGTTCCAGCTCTAACTCTCTGACCTCCCTCCTCCCTAACCCTTACCCCCCTTGGTGGTTTCCCATGGGCCTCCAATTGATTCAATTAAGTGAACACACAAATACCATATGCTCAAAGATGTTTTTTTCCTCATCCAAGCACAAAACAACTTGGCAGCTGAGTGGAGAAACTATACTTTTATGATGATCATTTAGGAAAACAAATAAAAAATCAGCTTCATTTTCAGCTCCGTTATAGTTTCATTTTCAATTCGCCGTTTCGAGAAAACCTACTGGAAACATCAGCGCTTTGAAAATGAAACCTCAAAGAGAAGAAAGTGACAATCAACGAATGGTAAAGTGAATGAGGGGAGTGAAAGAGGGGAGGATCTGAAAAGTAAAGCGGTGAAAAGGAGGGAGGAGTAGCGATTCACCATCAGAAGTTGTTCTTCGCCTTAATTCAGCTTTGTTTTCTCTACAATAAAGTCTCCTTCTTGTTGGCCTGCAGCGCAACATTCGGCAGAGAGAAATGAGGCAAACAGAACATCGCGAAAAGACGCTTTGCATTCTTTCGCTTTTGTACTTGTGGGACTGTTCATGAAAGAGCAACAGACACAAAATGGAGAACAAAGAGGGCAGTGTGGACGAAGGCACTATCGCTGACATCCCCAGCACTTTGAACAACTTGTCAGCGCGGACACTGAAGCATCTGCATTCTGTCACATTTGTGTACAAACCCCTTGAAAGGGCTTGCTGACCTGCCCATATCCCTTTATTGGGGTTCAAATGGCAAGAGGCATTCATTGTGTCTGGGAGAGTTCATTAAATTCATTGGTTTGACCTGTTATTTCTAGGCCAAAAGTCTGCTGATTTGGAAAAATGTGAGTCAGCCATACTTAATAGCCTACTGACCTCCGCAGGGTAACAAACCCTTTTGAAGAGCATTTCAAGGCTTTTATATGAATAGGGTCAAAGGGGAAGTTTGAGACATATCTATGGCAGAACCAATGGATTTACATCAAAAGGGAATTTGAAATCATCCAAAGATATTTAGACTCTAATGGCTCTTTGGAGTTTTTCCTACCGATATTTTTTGAGCAAAAAACATTTTCCTTTATTTTCATTTGTGAGGATTAATGAAACTTGTTTGTTAGAAGACAGAGTTGCGAAATTCATCAGTGCAAAGCTTTTTGTGTGTTAGTATGAAGGACATTGGACAGCAAGTGGTATTGCTTTGTCTTATTTGTCCTATTCTGAAGTTGAAAAAGTTCAAAGAAGACAAACTTGACCATTTTAGTTCCCATAACATCATCACATTTAGATGTAAATGAGCTCATTAGGAAGGCCAGACTGTCAGGTTAGCATCTTTTTCTCATTCATTCTTGTCAAGCACAAGCCACGTCCACAGCAACCATTGCTCTGCTGGTGTCTGATTATCAAATGATGACTTTCTATTAGTTCAATTGCATCTACCCTGTGAGTATGTAAATTAAATAACAAACGGTGAGATTCCAATATGGCATGACCAGCGATGTCTACTGTGTTTTTGAATTCACAGCTTATCAGAGATGTTAGTTGGTGACTCAAGAGGTTAAAAAAAAAAAGTGTGCTCAAGGTGAAGAGGCTTTTAGTAGAAAAAATTGCAAGCGATCTTACACAAAATGTACGATTAGAGTTTTCAAGGGCTCTTTGACAGCAGCTGCTTGTATTTAAAACCACATTTTGCAACATCAAAAAACAAGTTGTAGACACAGACAAGACTTGAAAGGCACTTGGACGGCACAGACCTCCACCAAGGTGAATAATTTAGTATTTAATGATGTTGAAATTTGCTAATGTCTGGATATTATAGTCCAAGCTGCTGCAATCCCTTTTTCTTTTGAATGATCTGCTCCAAATGGCTCATATATAAATTGGATTCAGATCAGTTCAAAACAATTGAAGATTCTTAATTTGATTATGCTACACCTTCCCGTAAGGTTCATGAAGCTATGGAGAAGGTTATGTCTGTGTTTGGTTCTAAGTGGTGGGGATAGGTTGGCATTCAACAGGGGCTACGAGAGGGAGTGTGACGATGGAGGAGGTCATTAGGGTAGGAGGGGGGCCTGTTTATTGAGGGCTTTATGAGGGACGGGAAGGGTATGGGACAGGGAGCCAGTGGAGAGTTTGAAGGACAGGGGTGCATGTGGTCAAAGGGGTGGGTGTGGGTGAGCAGGCGTGCAGAAGAGTTCTGGGTGCATTGAAGTTTATTTAGGACTTTGGATGATGTAGTCGTGTCTTGATGTAATAAAGGCATGGAGAGTAATGAGGAGAAAGGGGCTATGTTTTTAAGGTGGAAGATGGCATTTCTTGTCAACTGGGTGACGTATTGATGAAGGATAGGTTGCTGTCTAAAATGTATAAACAGATGATGAGTCCATTCCCCACTGCTGGTAGCATTCACTTCCTGTGGGCAGGGCTTAAAGAGGTTGTCTTTGTTAGGCAGCAGGCCTTTTGTCAGGGGATCTTGGGCAAAAAAAAACGTAAGTATTACGTTGAAAATAAACAATATGATATATGAATTCAACCATGTGACAGAATGTTTAGCAAATGATGTGCACCATCATCGTTGTACCCTGTACAATGACAATTAAGATATTCTATTCTGTTTATTCAAACACAGGAAAATGTGAGGTATAATAATTCAAGGAAAAACAAAATAGCCAAGACTTAATATATTACCAATAGAAATACATACATGTATTGGCAACAGCTGATTCTGCAGCCTCACTGTCAAAAAATGACTCCAAGGTTGGAGTTTTGGAGTTTAGTTTGACGAAATTGGCATGCATTCATTATTTAATATCGATGAGGCAGTTGGTTAGAATTGAGTGAATTTGGTCGGTGGTGGATTTGGTATAGATGTAAAGCTGGAAGTTATCGGTATAACTGTGGAAAAAGAGGCTATGATGATGTGCGATGTTACTATAGGGGAGCAAGTATGTGACGAACAAGGGAGGGCCAAGCACTTAACCTTGGGGGACGCCTCCACAGGAGCTATGAAGGAGGTGCAGTTGTTGATGTTGACGAACTGTTGTCTGTCAGTGAAGTAGGATTTGAACCAGGAGAGAGCAGTGCCGGTGATGTTAAAGAAGTGTTCCAGGTAGGAGAGAAGAAATGTAGGCTGACTGCGTCTAAGGCTGCAGTGAGGTCAGGGAGAATGAAAGACTGGTGACTTTGAGGACAGCTGTTTCTGGGCTGTGCTGAGAATGGAAGCCAGACCAAACTGGTCCAAACAGGGTATTATCTGTACGAGTACTACTCATGCTGTAACAATTCAGTCCAGGTTGTTGTTTTTTTGTTTCACACAGAAATCAATGGTGTTGTTCCAGCCCCGACTGCAGCCCTGAAAAGCCTTTTGAAGTGAAGCCAGTTATCATCTGAAAGAAACTATCATCTTTTGGACAGGCGATTTATGTAGTACAACACAAAATAAACATGTCTCATTTGCTTTGGGTGTCTCATTCAGTTCGGAGCGGCTTGATGTGGGACGAGGAGACAGGCAGTTAAAGCACAGACCAGACAAACAACTGTGGCTCAGGGTGCTTCTTCTTCCATTCAGAAGGTTTATTCCATCACAGCTACTGATGGCCACATGCCAAAGTGTCCTTCGGGCAGACACAGAACACTTAATTGCCTTCAAAGGCATTGGTATAGGCGTGTGACTGTATGTGAATGTGTTTTAGTTTGTTCTGATGGGCAGCCTGGTATTTTGCATAGCAGCCTCTGACATTAGAGGAATTACTTAATTTGACACGTTGAGTAAAAGTACTTTAAGTGGTTGGAAGACCATAAAAAGAGTGACATTAGTCCAGTCTGTTTTCATTTTTTAAACATCCTTCTTTCTGAACATCCTTTTATCCATGTCAAACCACTTAACTGCATGAAGTTTCAGATCACTGCAATTACTCCAAACATTTTCTATTTCTGAAAAACAAGCCTTCTTTGTAACTTTTCATGACTGTTTGAGATGGTGCAGAGTAACAACCAGCACCAAAAAGCTTTTCACTTTTATGAACACATAATTAATATTCCCTTTAAGGGGATTCACACCTAACAATACTCAGTGGACCTTAATCATCTACATAGATCAGATGTGTCTGTTTTTTTTAAATTTATAATTAGTAATTTATTTACTGTTTTGATAGCAGTCGTTTTCAGCAGCCTCACTGAGACTGGCAGTGTTGAGACTGTTACTGTTTGCGGCTGTGTAGAGGCAGACATATCTGACAGGATGCACCTAGCAACCGCACTTGACCTCGACTCAACCACATCAGAGAGACACTACACGGCCAACTGTGGCAGAAATGTAGCCATCAGAGGAGAAATCATGAGAAGACAAAGTAAAAAGCAAATACAAAGGGTGAAGAATCTGAACGAGCCGCGTTTTAGCAAAATAATAAAATCAGTTTTATGTCTTTTTAGTCATGAAATAAATCTACTTTCTTTTAAAGAATACATTTAATAATGTGCAGACTTTAATTAAGGCCTTAATATGATGCAGTCTGTATGTGCCAACCTTCTTTTCAAGTAGTTTAAGTCTAAACGTTTTTTTTTTTTCAATTTGCATGAAAATCTTAAAACAGAACAATGTTTGAAATATTTTTAATTGAACTATTAAATTGAAGCCTTTGAACTGAGAGCGTTTACGATTCATTTGAAAACAACTGGCTGCAAAGGAAACTTCATTAACAACATATATGATGACAATATGATCCTTCCACACTGTGACACTTTCTCTCCAGTGGACCCCTACCATTGGGGGTTGCTAGGAGACTCTTACAACACGCCTCAATAGACCGCAGCTCAGACTTGTGTCAGCATGACGTATGATCCATCATTTGTCATATATTATCACGCAGAGATTTTTTGGTGTGTGGCATGGGCTTTGGCCTTTCAGATGCAGTGCCTGTGTGCTGAGTGAGAATCAAATCTTGGTTAACAATCACGGCAAGATTAATCCTTCAAATGAATTTTACTGAAGTTCAAATGGGAATAAATAAATAAGACACGACGCAGCAGAGAACAACTCACTGGTTCAGTGTTTACCTTTCAATCATATTTTTGACCTTGAAAGATTTTTCATATATTTATCTATAATGTTTACGATGATAGTTCAAGGGTTTTCTATGCTTTGAATTACTTTAACACTTGTTGAAGACACAGTGAGGGGTGTGTGTTTAAGCTGTGCTGTCTGAAATATGAAAAGGCCCTTCTATATAACTTATAGGTCCACTACTCTCAGTTATAGTTCATATCAAATGTCCCTCCCCTGCTCTTTGCTAAATCATCACAAATCATGAACTAGACCGAATAAAACATTTAGTCAAAGATATACATGTCAAAGTGTTTTAGGAATGACATCTCTAGTCACTATTGGACCCTCGTGTCCTCTGTGGAATTATTGTCACAAATGAAATAACATTTAAAAAAAAGTGTTCCCAGTTGTTTTCCCCAGGCTTATTGGTGTGAAAGAGACAGGAAACTCATCTTTCCTTTTTGTAGATTTGAAAGAAAGTCACTCCTATTATTTGTCACATTTTTCACAGGTCAGATTAAATCTATAAGGCATTTTAAAAAAATCATAACGGCACAAAAAAAAAGATACAACTTTGGGCTTTTCACTATTGGTTACAGTATCAAGTAATAAACAAACTAAATAAGTTAACTGAATTATTATTTGGATTCTTGTACTATTTGCTGAAGTTTTTCTATTTTCCTGTTCTTTTATAATCCTATTTCAAACATCTACATTCGTACATCTCAGACCTTTTTGCTGCAACTCATTTATTCAATACATTTACTCACTCCTACTTTGCAAATTCAGATTAGTGACATGAATAAAAAATGAACGAATAAATTGTGGTGTGATACGATTGGTTAAAATGTGACTTATTGTTTTATTGGCGAGGTTTTTATGCTTTTACAGGTGACACAAAAAAAACCTCCGCCCTTTACCTTAGGAAGAGTTCTGAACATATTATTTGCATGAATAAATCAATGCATTCATAATTATTATACAGTTGTGTAGACTAGTTTATATCAATCCTGAACAAGTTCTGTCTGCAGAATGAGTACATTACATTAAATTTAATTCATGAATATCAAGTTTGCAATTTGGTAAACATTGTAACGTTGAAGCTTTTATTGATAGTGTCCCTTACCTTAAAGATCAAGGTACTTTTTTTTCCACACATTACAGTTAAATAAATAAGTACCCGATAAGGCCGCAAAGTTTCAATGAAAACAAGTCAATAGCTCCACAGTGATGAGGCTTTGTGCTTCACCAACCATCTGTTTATTAGAGTAGAATGAGAATCAACCACTGATGAACCAGCTCATGAACTAATCCCTCTACAGGCCTGTATACGCATATTAAGTCTAACACCTAAGCTCTGAAGAAAAGAAGAATGATTGCAAACATTTAGATTTTAATTTCTGAACAAACGTTCATCAATACAGTACTTGAAATAACATTGTGCAAATCTTTAAATTTGTTCTCGTTCTTGTAAATTGAAAATTGCTCCTATAGCTTTCTTGTATCTGTATGTAATGTGAAAAGGCTTTTTAATCTCTTTAATTGTAGGGCCATGCCGAGTTAAGCAGCACTTCATGTAATTATCTTGAAATGGTCTCTTCAATGTCTCCTCATCCCAAAATAATCACTGGAAATCATTCATTTTGTAGATATTATCAGCTTCTGTTCAGCAACATGAAACACAAACAAGCTCTTTAATTCCTTTTATCTAGAACATCATTTCAGCATTAAGATTCCTCTGGTTCAGTCTAGTCCACATTCACCTGTGGAGCCTTATATCTGTCACATCACGGCACCTCAAGCCACTGCATCTCTTTGTCAGTCCGCCTCGCTCTTAAGGATTCATTAGACTCCAGCAGCCTCAACATATTGCACCATTCAGCCGGTACTTATATGTCATCTGTTATCTATCGGACTGGTGTTTGTGCTGAGCATATGAATGATAATCAGGCCTTTGTGTGTCCATAGAGGTGCAGCAGGATCTGCGGTCTGTGATGTTGCCTCAGGGGGAGATTAGGAGGGGCAGCCGGCCCTCTGTGTCACGTCGACAGTCACAGCGCCCATCCGCGGCCGGGCCAAACCCCACTGGGACCTTAAATCCTGTTACACTGTCAGCTAAAACCATCATTTGTATTAGAGATGTGTGGGTGTTTAAGTGTGTGTACATATTAAGTGCGGGGGGATAGTGTCTTAAACTATGAATTATTCATACCAAAAAGAAAAGGAGATATTGACTACATCTCCATAAACAGACTGCTCTCTTTATGTCATCAGGCACGAGATCTTTGGGTATAATTGCGTAAAAGCCCCTGAAAATGTGCTTCTGCGGCAGCACAGCAGGCACTGGTCAGCGTTATCATCAGGGATGAACTTTGAGTGAAGGCAATTGTTCCAACTTAATATCTTATAAATAATTTACTATTTCAGGGGTATTGCTTCCCCCCTATCAAACATTAACGTTAAGAAGCTTTGCTAACTCCCAGCTGTATGCTGAACAAAAACTGAATGTGTCTGTGAGGGGGAAAAAAAACACAGATATGGATGTGATGATGCATGAACCTTATCACAAGAGGCTATAAATGTATATTTTTTTTCAGCTTGAGAGTAGTCCAAAAACTGTAATAGAGTTGTTGTAATGTGAGTGGGCTATTTCCCTCCATTATTTATCTCAGTAACAAGTGATTATGGAGAATGAGATTCTTTGCACTTCTGGCCCGCGCCTCCAGAGGGAGGTCAAAACTATTTGTCAGTCTCCAGTTGGGATTGCAAATTAGGATGAGCCTCCCTGCGTGACGACCCATGAAACCTCTATTCCTATCCACGGGGTGACTGCTGTACATAATTCGAAAATTAGGGCCTTTGATAACATCTTTATGTTAAGCAATACGTCAATCTGCCAACAGCATGCAGTCTATCTGCTGCTGTAAAAAAAACAGAAAACCATACGTTAGAGACACAAGTCAGACATGCAGTGTTCAGAACCAGGGCTGAAAAAGATTTCTGAAAAAGCATTTTAACGTCAAACATGCCATTAAATTATTACCTTATTGCGAATGGAAAGAATAGATTTGTATTTACAGAATTCATTAAATTCTAACAAGATTGACAGACTAGTTAATTGCAAATTCCCGACAGGAAATGAAAGGACATACTAATGCAACAAATGAAAATGACCCTCTTGGATATTGCAGTCATTCAGGTGGATATTTTTTTTTTTTTTTTTTTTTTTTTTTGTGGTTAAACTGCTCCTAATTTCTGTCGACTTTAATGGTGCAGGCTAATTACAGGTCAGGCCTTTTATGGAGGATTAGCGGTGTGAAGCTGAGCACATTAGGGCCTCTTTTATGAGGAGAAAAACAGATAACATCAGAACCAACTTGTGGAGCCAAAGAGCTCAGTTTAGGCGTGATTATTACGGGAAATAATGCATAAAGGCTAATGATATGAAAGCTATGAATAAAAGCAGACGACGAGAGAGCAGTAGCCAGAACATGACAAAAGACAGAGCTACACACTGCGCAATTAACTTAGTTGAGACTGTTAGCATTGGCTTCTTGAGTGTTTATGAGATATTGATCCCCAATTTGAAGATTTAAACTGACTGTTTTTTTTTTTTACGTTCTCTTCACACAGAGGGTGTAATAAAAACTGAGAGAAGGTGAAATCAAGCTCCACTATCAACTCACACTTTACGGCTCCGTCTCTTTGAAGGTCTTGTTCAGAGAGCCTTAAAGTGAAAGAAAATGTTTTCCTATTACTTAATTCAATCAGAGAGTGAGGCGGGGGCTTCGTGCGCCGCGCATTGGGCTCCTCTATGACAGAGTCGCCTTTGTTGCGTCTATCCGCCGCTGTCACACACTTTAATTCGACTCTCTTTCTCTCTCATTGAAATCCCTCCACAATGACATTCAATAAGGGCCGCAGAGTGAAAACCTGGTTATTTTTACATATTCTTTCCCTCGACTCGGCAGGGGCCCGAGCAAAGGAATTAATCACTGCTCTTTAACAGCACTGCCTCGAGGCGATGACTTGTCCCTTCTTTTTTTTTGTGCCCAGAAATGACACATTAACCTTAAAATGGATATGCATAAACTTTACATTCAGCTGGTGCGTTTTGTGTGCGCACTCCACAGTCAGTAAAGTAGCCACACAAGTGCAGAAGACCTGTCACACTAATAATTCACCTCAATATCATGGAAAAAAAAAATATTAAAGCATTTAGAGGTTTTGTTTATTCGGAGAAATTAAATTCAGATGAAAATACATTCGACTGATGCAAACTTTTCAAAACAGACAAAGTCATAGCCTAATTAAATTTACATTTTTAAAGAACTTCTATGAATTATTATCTAATTAACACGTAGTTGTTAATAATGGATTGCACATTAATGGCTAGTAATGCAAGTGTTTACGACTGTTGCGCAACTCGCATTTGGGGTAAAAAGTCATATTTCAGACTAACTCTCACTGATACACACCTGATGGCTATTTAGTATCTAAGACAAAACTTGAATAGTTTCTGTCTGAATGTGGCAGAAACGTTTTCTCGCGCACATTGAAGCTCAGCTCTATGATAAAATGAGAGTGATGATAAAAGGGAGAATGGGCAGTGCCGCCTCTTGCGGCGTGGGTGGGGCTGACAAGAATAGACTACATTATGCAGTTCATTTAGTTAACAAGTGAAATAATGGGGAAGCGTGCAGTGGGAATGCCGAGAGAAAGGCACAAAACCCTATTGAGAGCTCTTGGCCGCTTACAGCGTAACCGTCACATGGCCGAACCGAGTCCACGGCGGCTATTTAAGGAGCGGCGCTGCGCCTTCAGCACCACTTCGCTGTCCACAGTCTCGAGGAGAGCACGCTGACACCACCACGCGCCGGATTCAACTTCAGCCACACTGAGCAACAAGTTTCGCAAACATGCCGAGGTCTTTTCTGGTGGATTCCTTGATTTTAAGGGAGGCCAACGACAAGGGGAACGAGAACAACCCACCTTTATTCCCGTATGCCGTTCACTCACCGCATCACCCGCACGGGCTGACGGGCTCGTGCCACTCCAGGAAAGCGGGGCTGCTGTGCTTCTGTCCGCTGTGCATGACCGCGTCCCAGCTCCACCCGTCTCCACCGACTCTGCCGCTTCTCAAGGCATCATTTCCTCCCTTCAGCGCGCAGTACTGTCACTCAGCTCTGTCCAGGCAACACACCTCCAACAGCGTCAACCTCAGCCACGGTCCCGGGATATACCAGGCTGCGTACTCAGTCCCGGACCCAAGACAGTTCCACTGCATCTCTATCGGTAAGTACGGGCTTATTTTTACCTGTGGGCGAGGGCGCATGAAACAATATTTCACCTTTTTGTTTGTAATATCACAGTTGCTGACAGTCTCTCTTTTTGTCCCTACAGAAAACAGTAACAGCAAACTTCAGAGCAGCAAGCGCATGCGCACGGCCTTCACCAGCACACAACTTTTGGAGCTGGAGCGCGAGTTCACCTCCAACATGTACCTCTCCAGACTGAGGCGCATCGAGATCGCCACGTACCTGAACTTGTCCGAAAAGCAGGTTAAAATCTGGTTCCAGAACCGCAGAGTGAAGCACAAGAAAGAGGGCAAGAGCAGCGGCCAAAGGACTGGATCACATAACTGCAAATGCTCGTCCCTGTCCACCGCCAGATGCTCGGAGGAAGACGAGGATGACATGCCCATCTCTCCATCCTCGTCCGAAAAGGAGGACGTGGACCTGTCTGTCTCCCCCTGAACTCTCTCCCCTGCCCTCCCCTCTGAAAGATTTTGGTCCTCATGATTTTGAAAACTGCCAAAAAAAAGACTGAACCACTTGTGTTCAGTCGTCTGTACATAGAAAGAGAATATTTAATCAGGGATTTGCCCTGAATTATTGTATAGCTGTATACATGTTGTACGTTTTGTATGTAGTTTTTTTCTGAAAACGGTATAATTGTTTTTGCCAATCCCATGAGTATGGTAGGCATATTTGTAAAGACAAACCCGAATGACAAAAAGGAGAAACAACAATAACAACATTGTTTATTAGTGTTTTGGGGGAAGACAGTATTTTGTATACATGGTTACCATACTGGTTAGACCCATTCTATGTGAATGGAGCTGTCAATTCAATTGTGGAAAGCTGGAGGGACATTGCTGAGATCACTCTGAAATTATATCTTCAGTGTAATTGAAAAATATTTATTTATTTAAAAATGTTGATAAATAAAAATATTTCTGAGCGACAGACTTCGTTTTCGTGTGACTTGAACATTCTGGTTGCTGCGCGCCACTTTGTGCGCACTGTGGCGCGCGTCACTCCGGGTAAATCTTTTAAGTTAGGGCATTAAAAGTCTTCATACAGACGGGTGAGAAGAGAGGAGAATAAAGACAAACATCATGTGATGTTATTTGGTCAAAATGTTAGCATGAAATACGTTTTTTAATTCATGCATTTACATTTTCTCTGGCTCGATTTGTGGCATCATTTGCTGCGCGTAATTCCAGACGTTAGACTATGAATTGTATTCTGTATGTTAAAAAAAGATGTTTTAATATTCTACAGAGACGTAGAACATCTTGGATGTGTTCATATTCAGAGAAAAGGACTTTGAAAAAGTTTTGACAAGGTTCATAATTTTTGCTTAAAGAGCCCAAAAGTAATGTAGTAAGAAAGAAAGACTCCCAGCCGGCACTGCACTTTACACACACACACACACACACACACACACACCAAATATGATCTCGTATCTTGAAGGACATCAGGCTTTATGAAGTGAACTCCATCCTGGACGAGTAAATGAAATGCTCGATAATCTTTATCACTCAGAGGTGTTAAAGACGTTGTTATGGGGGTTCTTTTATGTGCCTTCCCAGGGGGACACTAACAACAGATATCAGTGACTAGCCCTTTGGAGCTCTTTTCAAGGTTCACCCCAGCTGCAATGATCCGTCTCGTGTGACTGAGTTAATAACCACTGAGGGTGTATAATGGTGCACCAGGAGTGTGCATATCTTAAGATATCGATCTAACATGAAAATAAATGAGGAAAAGACTCAGTTTGGTGTCCATGACCTATATTGTTGTTATTGTTCAAGTACCAGGGTGATGAAGTTTATTGTCGTTTTTATGAGCTGCAGGTGGGTTTCAGAATTCATACTAGCCACTTGACCTGGACAATATTAATCTTATTTTTAAATAAAGACTATATAATATAAATTAGCATAGATTTAAAGTTTGTAGCAAATAAATACAAACTGAATCCACAAAGTAAAATAATATGCTGAGCCAGAAAATACCCAACAAGCTCAAACATAAATTTGTTATTTTAGTGAGGGGAAAAAACTCCAGTAGAAAATTCCAAATTGTCTTTAAAAAAAATGTGATATATTTTTCCTGAAGATGTTAATAAGTCTCCTGGTCGCTTCAATATCTTCAAAAAGACACACAAAGAGTTCAGCGTCTATCGTTCCAGATATTCGCCTACTTTACGCACCGCTACAGCTGCTTTTGAGTGAAGCCCTGCTTTTTAAAAACTATATATATGAAGTTGAATAGGCTTTAAATTATATCTGCTTCTATACAAATGTGCCATAAAGCATTTTAAAAGGAGGAAAAACTTCTCAAATGCGTACAGCACGTTATTTACATCAGTGTGCCTTTTTTTGGATGTGGAGTTTTACTCGTAAACGTTCCTTTAATTGTTCACTTAACCATTTTAACACAACTCTAATATTTGCATTTGTTAAGATATGGGATTAGACTATTTTGTTAATTGCACCATAGAGCTCCATTTTGCTCACAACGTCCTCTGCAAAGCACCCTTTATCCATTCAATAGCCCGAGGGTATGCGCCCTGGGGGAGCTTATGCTCGCTGCTCCAAATGCTCGATTTATTTATTCTTAATTTTGTGCCGATCAATTCATTGAAGCAAAAAGGACTACGGTGTCTTTTTAAAAAGAAGAAAAGGGAATTGTGGACGTAACCTTGACGGAGCTGAGTAGAGGGCTCCCCTGACGCTGGAGAGCCGCTTGAGTCAACAGGCGCCCATCTAGCAGACTCGCCCTTGTCTTTATTCTGGCTAATTTTTTATTTACGGCTTTTCTTTGACATGTCTCTTATCTATCAGATTAAAAGAACAGCTTGTAACAAATCAGTCTGCACGATTTACAACAGCATTAAAAGGGGACAAAGGGAGCAGGCAGTCAGTACCTGAGAGTCTGGTAGACGGCGCGGCGCTGCAGCTGATTCGATGGTTTGAAAATACGCACGAAACAAAATACTTGAATCCTGAAAAAGAGCCTTTGTACGTTTCTTTAGAAATCAAGCAATTCTGCATGACAAAGGACAATTAATAAGCCGTCTTTTCACGACCAGCAGCTGGTTTCCCCGTCAAGGAAAGTTGGAAAAAATTCAGACTGAATGCGCGCAAAAGCCCTTTGCGCGCAGACAGCAACCCAAGGTGACCCATTTGGCACAGTTAAAATAACCAAGCCGAGGTAAAAGCGAGGGAACTGTCAAAAACATTTAAGCTGAAATATCTTGAAATTGCAAATCCCTTTATGTGGAGGGACGCTGCCGATGTGGGTTAGTCGTACAAAGGAGGTGGTTAAGTTGGAGAGGCTTTGGAAACGGACACGTGGCTTCTCAATGAGAGCTCTTTTGGACCCGCGTGGCTTGCTGTGGCACTGCACATTCAACTACTTTAAACTTATACAGCTTAGTAAATACAAGGAGTAAACCAAATATGTTAACTTGCTAACTTTAACAACATACTTAATAAACTTTTAAACACTTTAGCTCATTTTTAACAAGTTTATTTACTCGGTTTTTTAAGCCTCTCCTGGCTTCCAGCCTCGCCTGTGAATGCAAAGTACAGAGTTATTGTTGGAACAGATTGGACAATTTTCAAAACGTGAATTCTTTAAACACGAGTTTAATGGTTTAATGCAGTGTTATCTTCATATTTCTTTACTTTATGATTTTTAATGCTTTTTATGTTGCAATATATGTTTAACCAACAAGTAGTTTACTAGAACATAACAGACGTATATATGGAAATGTTTTGATTTTAAAATTGGAAATAGTTTTGCAGTTACGTAGGAAAAATCTGGTTCAATGTATTCTTTATTGTCTGTGTAAAGTGTTTTCTCCCATTTGTTGTGGACTGCATCCCAGCGGGTAAACTTTCACTTACTGTATGCCTTAAAAATATTTGGACAAGTAACATTTTGGCATTAGCGGAGCTGTTACTGTTGACAAATTGTGTTCAGCCTGCTGAAGTGGCTCCGAATGAAACAGCTCAGCATCGCCTTGAACTCTGAGTGTTGAGTGGTGCAACATTTGAAGCCATTCAGCCGTGTATAATCTGTTTAACAGCTAATCAGTAATGTAAGATGAAGGACTGGCACGCAGCTTCACTCTTCCTCTCTTCTCCCCCCCCCCCCCCCCCCTCTAATTGAATATTCAGCGCGCGCACCGTGCCCTGCATGCCTTTTTCAGCGTGCTGCAGGGAATAGCCTTTTTAATTCTCGGCCCAAACACACACAAGCAGTGTCAAAGGTCGACAAATAATGAACTGCACAGACATGGAAGTGACCTCTGCAAGCGCGAGCGTAGCTCCGAAAATAAATGCTTCTGAAAGGGTTTATTGTTCCATATAGTACATGTTAAATTTGGATGAAATGACAATAGAATTTTCTATCGTGGTTTGATTGGTGTCACTTTCACACAGCCCACGTGTAGACATAAACATAGACCTGGAAAACCTGGACTGACAGGTCTACAGCTACCTGGTCATCAAGGTAAAAAATAAAACCTTAGATTCTCTTGCAAATAGCCCGTTTTAGAAAACTTATAAAAACAACAACATCATTGTATCTCCCCATAGAGTAAACCATGCACATTTTTCCACGGTGTATAAACTCTGTTTTATGTTTTAAACCAACACTTACTGTGCACCTCGACTTTTGTGTTGCTTCATGTTTTTGAGATTCAGCCCAAATCTGATTCATGCATCTGAATGTGTCTGTAGTGTGCAAGTTATTGGACTTTTCACATAATGACACAAGTATAAAGTAGACGTTTATTTGGAATTTATTTATGACGATATGAGACACATGCACATTTTTTTACATTTTTTATTTTTGTCAAAGCAGACTGTACACTTGCAGACACATGGAGCAACAACTATTTTCTTTAGAAGCATGGTTCGCATAATGATAGTGTTCTGTTTGCATATAAAAACATGGTCCAAAGCGTGTGTGGAGCACCGGGAGCACATTTTGTACCTGAGCGTCTGTTTATGTCACAAAGTGGAGCTGTAGCGACATCTGGTGGCCGAGACCAGCGATAGTTAGAAACATCAAGAAACTGCAGGTGCACACTGCAAAACTTTTAAACCATTGAAAAAAACGTATTAAAAAAAAGCAGAGAATGTTTTTCACAGTAGCCTGAAGTGTTCTTTTTTTTTGGGGGGGGGGGGGGGGGGGTCAAATATCCCAAGTCTGAACAAATAAGCAAGCTGCAGAATCACAGATGACCCCCAAAAAAAGGCCTCAACAGTCCGAGGGGGCCCCTTGAATGCCCGTCATTCACACAGCAGCAGCACAGCCTCTTTTATACCAGCCCCCTCAGAGAGCTGCTCACTGAAACAGTTTAGAGAAGTTATGAAATTCTCAGGAAACTCAGGAGGACAAAGAGTGGCATTTCCATCGAAAATAAATCCATGGATTTTTGCATATATCATGTAACACCTTCGGCAGTATTATCATGAGGTCTGAAAACATTTGTGACAAATATGTGTTAGGTAAAAGTACTTAAAGGAGTAAAAGCAGGGCTCAAAATCAGCTGGAATGTAACAATCGTAAATATATGAGGAAGGTGTTCGGATTAGAAGTATAAACTGAGTTCTTTGTAGTTTAACTAAAGTAAAGTGTCTGCAAAACCTTCACAAACCCTGCAGCTGAAATCAGCCCAAAATTGTAATCACTAATGTTTGCACTGAACATCATGCTGATCTACTTTTTATACCAATGGACATTTTTAAAACAATGTTTTATGCAGTGTTTGTTTATATTTATGGATTTAATCTGATATATTATGAAGTGTAATGTTACACAAATTGACTTTTTTTTTTTTTTCATATTCTGTTATTTTAGATGATGTACTTCCTGCATTATATTATTTGTTTACCTGCCCAGGGACAAAAGATGCAAATTAGCTATTATCTAACGGTGGTGCAATTACATTTAATTGTGCGCTGCCCCTGTCAGAAATAAACAATAAATATAAAATAAAGTAATAACAAATCTTCAACAATAGTTAGCGATGAATCTCTGTAATAGTATTGTATTTACTCTCTTTGCTGTAAACTACCAAATCATTTTGAGATCCCAAAGGTTTTATTTGAAATCTGAGTCCAGTTTCTCGAATAGCTTCTGGATAACATTTTTTTTGTAACATCTCTTCAGTTGATGATGTTAAACCCCTGGAAAACAAATCAATCGACAGGATTTAAAATGATCAAACAGCTGCAGGGAAACGTCAAAAAAATACAATAATAATATTTACAAGACTGTCTGATGGGATTTTCAAAACGTTTTATTATCATAACTTTATGTTGTAGCAAAAGTCATCAAGTGTCTTATGTACATAACTCCAGAAGAGAAGACTCAAATTTCTCATTTCATTTATCCTTCATATTAATACACTTTACAAGTTTACAACAGTAATAAAAGCAAATAAAAAAAAACACACTTCTCATCCTGTTTCTCATTGACTCACTCATCATTCACCCAGCCCATCCAGACTACAGTATAAAAAAAAACACTGTGAGGAAATACACTGTAACTTCTTTGACATCCCAACTGTGTTATGTTCCCGGGAGCTCGCCCACAAATAGCACAACTTTACATCATCATATCCCGTGTTTTTAAAATGTCAAGAAAAGGGACAAAGACCTGGAGAAACCACCATCTGACTTGACCTCAACCACATTGAATACAGTCAGCGCGCACACACTCAGACTCCACTTTACTTTACTTTGTTTCCAAATCCAGACGAATAAAAAAAGATGACAAACGACACAATAATGACAGAAAACAAGATACACATGAAATAAAGTCCTTCTGTGGGTAAATACTATGTCTAATGTTTGAGATATATTTAAATCAGAAAAAGGAATTTCCTTTTTAAATATTAGTTTTAAAAATCACATTGACTTAAGTCTGTCACAGAGCCAACATATAGAATATTTTTTGGTATCAAGCTTACTTCATAACACGTGTTACTAAAGGAATAAATAAAAAAACACGTCTTCTGTTCCACTGTTGCACAGTTTGTCCGTTATCAAGTTCATCTTCTGTTCACCTTCCCTGTGTGCTTTCTGTTTGTGCAGACTTCTTTGGATCAGTTCAGACTTCAATGTGATTTCATTTGTTCTCCAGGGTTTTGTTTGCCCCTGCAGACTCATCATGTACATTTCACTTTTCATAAAACCATTAACAAAATGAAGCGCCTGACTGGATAAAAAACAGTATTTTGTCCATACTTCTGGTGACTCGCTGGAAACTTTTTTTCCTTTTTGCTTCAGTGAAAAGTTGTTTAAGAAAGGGATGATCCAAAGGGGAACTATTCAAACATGTGAGCCCAAATAAGAATTTGAATTCAACACAAAAGCCTGAGATTTTGGTTTTCTTGTTTTTGATCGAAATGTGTAACAATCAATCGATCAATCTTTATTTGTACAGCACCAATTCATAACAAATGTTATCTCAAGACACTTAACAAAAGAGCAGGTAAATTAAAAAGCCGTCTTTTCACGACCAGCAGCTGGTTTTTCCCGTCAAGGGGAAGTTGGAAAAAATTCAGACTGCATGACTCAACGGTCTTGAGTGTTAAACTAAACGTCCCTCATTCTGACAGCAACTCATCCAGGAAGTAAATGTAGCATTAAGCTCAAAATTGTTGGTTTGGCCCGTTTGCAATGGGAAACTGATGAGACATTTTCATCATCTTATATTTTATAGACGATGATTTTGAAACTGCTCAGGAAAATATGCAAAAAGAGAAACACCACAAAGTGTAGCCCCTACATCAAGCTTTAATGGCACATGAATATTTACTTCACTCTTTATCTGATACTTCACTGGTTGAAATAATCCTGAATATGTCAGAAAATTCTGGAATCATAGCAAAATAAATTCTTTGATCCACATTAGGGTTTTCATATCCTTCAGTTTCTAAAATACGTTTTTTAATACTCGTCTATTTACATACACACATTCTCAGAGTTTGTGACTTCCAGTCACTCGTTCTGTCGGTGGCTCCTGCTGTCAAATATCATGGACCTCCTCTGTGGCTGGTAGAAGCAGCTGGTCGATGTTTCTAGTCTCTGCCCACTTTTTGGAATAGTCATTTTACTTTGAAGCGGGATCCCCTCCGGCATCTCTTTGGTGAACACATTCTCCGCTGACGCGTCATTCAGACTCTTGATGGACGAGAGGAGCCTGCTGTCGTCCCCTGACGGCGGGTAGTCCATGATGGGGAAAGGAGGGCTGAACAGGATTAGACTCTGAGGTCTCTGTCGGTTCCTGAAGGACGGTCTTTGTAAAACGTTCCCTCTGGTAGGTCTGGGACAATCTACAAACACCTCCAGACTGGGCGCGTGTCTCCTCCTTATGACCGGCTGATCTGTAGCGGACGGGGTCTTCACAGAGTCGGTGCTACTCCCCAAATTCGCGTGTTTTTGATGTTTGAGGAGAGGCTTTTTATTCTCCAGCTCCTCCCTCAGGTCGGACATCCCGGCAGCAGGCAGGCTGACGCTCTTCTCTGCGTTCATTTTGGGACGCTCCTTTTCTTGCTCCTTCACTGCATGAAAGTCACTCTCATGTCTGGAGTGAGGTATCTGACTGTACTGCACCTTGGGAGGGACGACGGGCACAGCTTTGGCCTGGCATGTTTTTATCATGAAGGCTGTCCTCACTGACGACACGCTGACGGGGGCTGAGTTCCGGCGCAGAGGTGCCTGGCGGTCGCTCAGGAACAACTCCAGCTCCGAGGGCAGCCCGTTGTTGACCGTCCCAGAAGAAGTCTGCAGCCCCTTCTTGCTGTAGGAAAACTCCGATGAGTTTCGGTTCTGCTGATTAGAAATGTCCCTGATGCACCGCTGCCCAAGATCTAAGTTGAGCGAGTATGGCCGGTGTTTAGAGAAGCAGTTGTCCTCCCTTCTCTCTGAAGCGGCTGCCTCGTGCGACATCTGTCTGTAAAACCTCTGAGATGATGCTGTGTTCTTCTGTTTTGTCGAGCTACATTTCCCTGCGTGCAGTTGACTTTCATTGTTGCTGTTCGCACGAACCCGTGTCGGCACCGACGGAAAATACATCCAGTGAGTCTCTGGTTTGCTGCCGGCGGTCTGAGGAGGGTTTCCTGAGACGTTTTCACTGCTCCTAATGACAGATTGTTTGTTCCCATCAGCTGGAGGAGAGGAAATCTCCCCTTCCTCTGAGCTCAGAGTTTCCAGGTGAGAACTGAAGGGTGAGAGCTGGTTAAACAGCTTCTCTATGTCTGGTGAATGGAGCGGACTTGTGACCCACTGCTTGGTGGAACTAAGCTCATCCCAGGGCTCCTCTAAGTCCAGCTCCTCTGAGTGTCCTCCGCTTCCATCGTCCTTGTCGAAGATCGGCAGCTCCAGGGTCTTACGTCTCTCTTCCAAACACACTGAGAGCCTCTGAATGACTTCCAGCTCTGGAATCCCACTCTTCTTCGCTCCATGACAGGAAAAGATTTTCTCTTTAGAAGTTTCATGTTTGTCAGTTTTATCTGCTGCTGAGGAGCCTTCGACCGTTGACGTTTCCTCTATCGTCAAAGGACTTAGAAACGTTTCCAAACAGGTTTCCTTTAAAGGAGGCTGGCTCTGTTTGGTGTCAGCTGTGTCTTCTTTGTTTGAGGGTGCATGTTTTGGTTGCGGCTTCTCTTGCGCCGTGTGAGCAGTGCAGACATTTAACTGAATTGCTTTGGGAGAAAACGAGATGTCGGACTCCGAGGGCTGTTTCCTCGCAGGGTTCGACCCGCCTGCAGCCGCGAGATCACTCAAAGAGGTATTTGAAGACTGCTCCCTAAATAACAGGGACAGTGAAGGGGAGCTGCGACTTCGCTTTGACTTCACATCCGCTGTTAACTTTGTTCCCTCACAGGTGCTCTTAAAGCCAAAAACCGGTTTGAAGGTCTTATCAAGCAGGTCAATCTCAGGTTCAGTTATTTTCAGCTCCTTTTTGAGGTCAGGCCAAGGCTCTGTCCCAGAAGAATATCTTTTGTCCTAGAAAAAAGTAAGGATGAGAAACAGGAATTAACACATTTAACCAGTGGGTTTTTGCACATAGACAGACATTTGACTGGTTACAGCTTAGGATAACTCAAAAAATATCAGAGCAGTATTCACTCATGTAACCTCACCAGAAGTGTTAATACTGGAGCGGAGAAAACTATTTCACTAAAAGGTTACAGCTCGAAATAACAAACAAATACTTTCTCTATTTTTTTTTTTAATTCATGTTCATGCGATAATAAAACCAACAGAACAGAAAACATAGGCTCTGATGAAAGATACAACTATAACTCTGCGCTAGTGGAAGCATAACAAAGCAACACGCTTTACCAGTTTCCCAGATACAGGCTGGATTTGCGGTTCTGCACCAGGAGATGGCGCTGCTTCTCTTCTTCGTGATGCAATTTCAAGGGAGTGTGGTTCCAGTTCAGAAATGTTCATCCCTTCTTGGCCTTGTTGCACCACTTCTTTGCTTTTATCTGTAAAAAAAAAAAAAAAAAAGTGTGTTTGGTTTATTACATCCTGCATGACTACAACATGAAACTTAACATTTTAAAATGAGTTAAAGTGAGATATCCTCACCCTGTGGCGTGACTCCAGAGGTCTCCTCCTCTGTGTTTTTCTTCTCTGTTCCTTCCTGCTTCTTTGCTTCCAGTTGGGGGAAAGTGTTGCTCTTTCCACTGCTGCCGCTCTGCTCGGCGCTCTCTTTGGGTTTCAGAG
The DNA here is from genome assembly GCF_963584025.1 of Labrus mixtus. Taxonomy (NCBI): domain Eukaryota; kingdom Metazoa; phylum Chordata; class Actinopteri; order Labriformes; family Labridae; genus Labrus; species Labrus mixtus. Next base: position 7,625,008 of record NC_083625.1, on the reverse strand, counting down.
TGGCCGCTTTGTCCTTGGCGGGCCCCCTGCATGGCGTGCTGTTGGAGCTGATGACGGCTGACACTCGCAGCGGTACGGACACCGCGAAGGGCTCAGATATGTTGATGGCTCGACGCTGATGCCTGGGAGAGGACTCAAGTGGAAAGAAACTACCCGGAAAGGAGGGTCTAGAGGAGCTGTTGTGAGAGGAGCCCGAGTACAACATCCTTCTATTTTTAGGAGAGGTGGGCCGGTAGCCGCTGAGGTCGTCACCTTTGAACACCTTCAGTTGCTCCGGTAGTGTTTTCTGAGGGGCCGCGGAGGCACCCTGTGACCCCTTGTCATTCATGGAAGAGGTCCACCCCCCTGTGGCCCCGCCCGCTTTGTTCCCTTTAAACTCCCAGGTTTGGTCGTGTTCACTGAGGTCATAGAGCGAGTCAGAACCCAGAGTTCTGGATTTAACATCTGGAACAAAATTGCTGCCAGCTCCACCAGCTGGACTGTTGCCTCCTGCTCTGTCATCATCTGATTAGAAATAAAACAACACATGCATAAGAAATCATCAGTTCACAGTAATCAATCAAAAACCACCATTTTATCATGGGGCCAAGACAAGCTTGAAATTTTGTAATGAATAGATCTGTTGTATTCTGACCTGTTGGTAAGGAGCACAAGGACTCCATGCTTCTGGATGGACGAAGAGCTGCCTTTTCTGTGGAAAAACAAATATGATTGTATTCAGTTCTGTAGCAAAAAACAACACATCTCAAATTTGAGCTACGCTGTGGATTAACTTCAAAACAATTAGAATCTTCTGTGACAAACTTCTGTCTGCTTATAATCAAACCCAGCAGCAGTGTCGAGCATTTAAAATAACTCATTAGAAAAATCTTCTCCCCTTAAGGTCTTGTTTACTTTTGTAGGTCACAAAGCGGCAACGATATCTATTTCAGTCTATTTCTTTGTTTGTTTTTTTGGGGGGGGGCTTTTAATGCCTTTATTTAGAGATAGGACAGTGGATAGAGTCAGAAGGAAGAGAGAGAGAGAGAGGGTGGGAACGACATGCGGGAAAGGAGCCACATGTGAGATTAAAACCCAGACCGCCCGCTCTGAGGACCACTGCCTCTGCACATGGGGCGCGTGCAATAACCACTAAGCTACTGGTGCCCCTTCAGTCTGTTTCATAAACAACCAAAAACTCCTTGCAGGGGCTTTAAGAAAGAGCAGAGCCGTAAACAGCCAGGGTTAGAGTACTGGAGAAAACCTTACAAAAACTATATCTGCATGGCTGGATTACTTTTCTAAGTTTATCTTTCAACACTTTGTTGACTAGTTACTACTCCTAGTTGCTCTTTAACGATTATCTTCCATAAGATCATTCCCTTTCTTTTCCTGTGTTTGGTTTGTGAAGTGTGTTCATAGTGGACCGTCTAAGACTGCAGAAATAACAACGTGTAATACATTTAGCTATCTGTCCTGTCGTGTATTGTGCTGTGGATTGATCATTGTTACCTTTCATGCCCTGGCCTCTTATGAACACACTGCCATTCCGGCTCAGTTTCCCCTTGGTGTCCACAGAGCGTCCCAGGTTGAAAATGGACTTCCACTTCTTTGATTTCCCAGAAAACTTTCTCCTAACAGATAAAAAAGAGACTGTGAGGTTCAGTGCTCTCTCGCTGCTCGCTCTGACACACTGTAAATACACTCATCAGACCTGCATCCAACATTACGCATACTGTTTGTAAGTGTGACTTATAATGGCACATGATAATGTCATACTTGCTGTCAGACATGTCGATGACGGTGTGGTAGAGCATGGCGGTGCTGGTATCAGGCAGGCTGTTCTCCCGCTGGCGTTCTCTATGTACAGGATGGTTGGGACTTAAAGAACGGGCCTGAGCTTCCTCCAGGCTCATCAGTTTCATCGGCCCACCCTGAGTACTGATCGGGAGCGTGGCATACTTCTCCCCACACATCAGACCTGGAGCGACACGATTAGCCAGTTTATACAGTGAGGGGATATCACATTTGAAAATAATATGATCTCCCGTGTAAAGAAAAATCAGCTTGCATGTTTTTCAAATGTCATACCTTCTTTGGGTTTGATTTGCACAGAATTGCTGCTGAAGATCAGCTCTGTGTGATTCAGAATAAACTCAACCACCGACTGTTGGATTCGCACCTCCTGGAAAGCCATGTCGCCATTCGCTGATGACGTCTCTATGTCTTTAGATCTGTGAGAACCAAGTGGAAATAAGAGGATGAGAAATCTTTTTTTAAGAACTTTCGGTTTATGTCTAATGTTGGTGCCCTGGTGTGGACGACGCAGTACGTCTCATCTCTCTGATTTAGTCGTGCACATGTGTAAACATGTAGTGTTATTTAACCAAATATCTCACCCTGTTCTTTTCTTTAAACAGTCAAACGTATCACTCATTGGTAATCTTTCCCCTGGGAAATGCTTTCTTTACAGCATTAATAATAACTATATAAAAAAGAATGAATCTTGATGTCTTAATGTTATTAATATAGCAGTATAAATGTGAATTTCAGTCTGTTTCATAACCTTCTCATGGTAGCTTTAAATATAAGAACTATTTAAGATTTTCCAAAAAACTGCTTCAGAAATAAAAGTTTCTCCCTTTGCAGTAATAGCAAAAAGCTATTGCAATTTTATTTATAAAAATAGTTTCTTTAGGTAAACTCAATGTGCTTTACAGAGGCATCCGAGAATAAACAATTGTTTCCACAGTCGTGATTAAGATACAACACCTCACGATCAAACACCACAAGCATAATAGAAAATAAGGAACTGAAAAAACATTCTGCACATACATTAACCACACAATTGAACACACACACACACACACACACACACACACACACACACACACACACACGCACAAAGAGTAACTACTCATATGCTGGGAGAATAGATAGGCGTTGAGGTTATGTTTAACAGTAGAGGTTAGTTGTACATTGATGGACCTGAGGTCAGCAGGTAGGTTGTTCCAGAGAGAAGGACCACAGAAACTAAAGGCCTCCTCTCCCGGCTTCCATCGCACAACAATAATTACAGGGTGTTGTTTGTAGATCACCTGTTACAAGCACATCCATTAACATCACTCACCTTAACAGATTTGGAGCCCAAACCAGAGCCAGGTTACGTGTATGCATGTTAGTCTGGGTGCTTAAGGTGGCGAGGTGGGTCAAGTGCTTAGTGAGGTACTCCAGAGTCCTAAAGACAGTCGGAAAAAAAACACACTTAATACGACAGCGTGTGTAAAATGTAGCCAACCAGACTATATAAATTAGAGGTTTTTAATGCTGAGAGTTAAAAAGGCTCAAGGGCTTAAGTTCACCTGAAATGAGGAGTGGGCAGTTCTTTGATGACCCTCTGAATGTGTAATAGCCTCTCATGATCCCCCTTGACCGAGGCCGCGTCCTGCATGTGTAACAGAAATAATAATTCATATCCAGATGTTGGTTAACACTCATCACTGTGCTTAACCAGCATTGTGTGAATTAGTTATTGTCAGGTCATTTATCAGGACTGTCTGGTCCTTAAGTCATTGCACTTATTTAAAGCTCCTCGTGTAGGTTTTGAGGAACCCCCTTTGGACCAAGCTGTGCATCTTTATCTCTTTGCTGATCTTGTCATGCATATGCCTAGGTGGCGTTTCATGAAAAAAGAAATCCGTTGAACAGTCAAATGCGTCACATAGTATGAATATTTGCTGTAGAACCTGTAAAAAATAAATAATGCAGTTTCTGCAGCGTGCTATAAATCGTCTGACACCTACCCCTTCAGTTTTATAGACATTAAAAAGGATCATACAGAAATAGTCCTTTTTGTAGCTGATGGTGTCGTTTCCTTTTGTGGTTTATGTAGAGCAGTTTCAGTCAGTCTCAGAAACACAGGAACTTTAAACCGGTTATATGAATTGAGTTCTCACACTCTCTAAAAAGGATTCCTCTGTTTGTTGATGAATTGTGCACACACCCTTACACAAACAGAACTTAAAAAAAACATAATTACTCCTCCTAATGACAGTGTAAACAGGATCAATGTGTTAATGAACAGGACACTGTATGATCGAGCATGCATCCCTGCTGAACACATGTAAACAGACACGCTGGCCTGCGTGCAGTCAAACTCATGTGATTGAGGCCCAAACAGCTGAGCAGGTCAGCTCTATTTACTAGTCATGTGTGAGGTTGTCAACAAAAACAGGTCTTTGTTAAAAAAATGCTTGTGCCAGTTTGGGCAATGTCCAGAGCACAAAGACTAACCTTTCAAGGAGATACTCAACAACAGATGTGTAACTTTAAATTGTTTAAATCACTATACAACACTCACATTTCGACAACAGGGTAACTTTGAGTTGTTCTTTTTTTCCACAACATCACAGCACGAGAGTAAGTAATTGTTCCCAAAACAGTGGAGCCCTTGAGTTTTCAGGCACACGCAGTACGAGATCTATAAATGCCAAGGTATGCAAATGACTCAGTTTGTACACAGAGAGCTCCACAGAAAGCAGGAACCATGCAGGGCCCGGATTCATGAACATTCTCTTAAGACAAAACGTAGGAAGTTCTCAAGAATGTTAGTTTAATTCTTGATTGTTTTCTTAAGAAAAGTGTCATTTCTTAAGAAATGCTGTTGGGCAGGCATATAGCCCTATATAATAAGTCTATTCCTATTCATTGGGTGTAACATCATTTACTTAAGGACTGAAATGTTATTTTAATACATTGTAATAAGCATGTTTGTCAACATTATTGCTGTAGAAAACAGTTGGGGATTTTTTTTATTGACAACCATATTTATGATTTACTTAAATAAATAACTTTAAGTAAAGGGAAATATTTTAACATTAGTTAGTTTCTTTGGGTGAAGGCAAATTAGATTTAAATTAAATCAGTCAAATGTGCTATCTTATTTTCAGGAGTACCAGAGACATGAGACTTAAACCAAGAACAACAGTGGCAAGTTAAAATGAACGATACATGTAAAAGACAAATTTAGTAAAACTGAAAATCTAAATGGATTGTCTGAAATGTGTTCAAATTTAAGAATTTAGAGGCTTACCTTTCCACTCTAACAGTTTTAGGACAACGAAATTTAAGAACTTTGATTTCAAGAATCTAATTTAGTTTTTTCTTTGGAAGAAAAGTAAGAAGAAAGTTAAGAAAATAAATACAAACTTTTTTCACGAGTATGAAATCTTCTCCACTTTTGTCTTAAGACTGAAGTTAAGATGAAATCAGACGTTTTCATTTTTTCAGAAGGTTTTGTGAATCCGGCCCCAGGTCTCAAAGTTTGCTTCTCCTGTTTCATAACCTCTGCTATTTTCTGAAGTGATATTCAGACAGAACATAGCAGCTGCAGAGTTTCTCTCTGGTCCTCATTATAAAGATGATGTCATTCATTGTAAATTGGGGGATTTTGCTTCATTCAAATCTTTGAAACTTTTCAGTGCATCAGGATACTTTCTTATTTGATTGAAGGGGCCTGGCAGTAAGACGGCCAACAAAAACCCAGAACATAAACAATACAGATCAGTCTTATACAGTAAATGCAGGGCCATCTTTTTCTGCTTACGAGGCAGCAGTATTACTACTTTTAAAAACAAAGATGACAAAGATGATAGACGACTTAGATTGAATTCATGTTCCGGGTTGCTTTGTCATACATGCTGGAAGTTGAGTTGACATCTTTTAATGGCTCTTTATTCTCCAGAGAGGAGATGAAGACATCTGATTAATAGTGAGCTAGAGCCTGAGGTCACACACATGAAAATGACAGTAAAGATGTTTTATAGACTGCTGACATAAATATACAGAGACGCCATCTGGTATGAATGCTGCTTATTGACATCTACAGTCAGAGTTGCCATTCTGTTTATTGCATGAATTTCCAGATGATCTGCCGTCAGACCGCTGCTTTGATTTTTTGGGGTTTTTTTTTCTAGTAAATGTAACGAATGTGTATGAATGTACTCACAGTGAACTTGCTGTAAAGCTCGTATGTGAGCAGAGGATTGGGAAGCTCCCTGAAGTACAGCTTACATAAGGAACCCACACAGTGGATGTCCTGGAGGTACACTTCCTTTGTAAGGTCAGGGCACGCCTCGGAGCCGGAGCTGAATTCCTGCCTGCACACACACACACACACACACACACACACACACACACACACACACACACACACACACACACACACACACACACACACACACACACACACACACACACACACACACACAGAGTTAGCTGAGCACTTTGATTGTTTAACACAGTGTTGGCTGTTGCTTTTGACGCCATGTTTGATTGAAGTTTTTCCGGATGACTAATGATATAAAGGCAACATATAAACAGCGACAAAGATGCTCAACAAGCTAAATAAAACAGTATTTAATATTTAAAATACACTGGCTCTTAAAACGGATAGTTGAGCCACCACTTGCTTTTTTTTTAATGAAAATTGATTCAGAGTAGGACTGCACACTTAAAAAAAAGTTATTTCATAACTGTTGCAATATGAGCATTTGTAGTGAACACATCTCAAGAGTCTGAACTAGTTGCAATGAATGAGAAAAAAATCTTAAATGTAAAACATGCACTGCTTTTTCACTTATCACTTTCCCTCTTTGACGCAGGCCTGGCTATAATCATCACGCTTTCACATGATATAAATACTGTCAGTTAAAAGTTAAAGTAGCTGTCTGTGACCGTCTGATGAATTGGTGCCAATGCAGTGGTGATTTATTTATTTATTTTGACTCATAAAGAAATATGCACTCTGTCATTTATCCCACTTTGTATCCCATAGTTTTCTCAGCAGGCTTAAATCAGAGCAGCGTCAATTCTACTCTTTATATTATAGCTGTTATAAATAGAGAATATGCAAACTTAACTAAACATCACTTGATATATATTATCTTAAATACAACATCACTAATAAAAAGAGAAATTGACAACATTAGATTAAAGAACTGCCAAAGTTAGAAGTCAATGTGTTCACTCTGCTATAGATTAGGGTTGTTAAAAGAATGGATTTTAACTGGTTAAGAAGTGTTCATTTTTAAATTCTCTTGCTATATATCACCTCATGTTTGAGGTTTTCTATGACTGGATGTTTTTTGGTGTTGCGTTAGTACCTGAGGCGCTGGATATTTGAGGTGACCCCCGACAGTCTGTAGATCCCGTCCACAATCCCATGCTCCTCGATGAACTCTGCACATTTAATCAGAACCTGAGGAACTGAAGTGTGGAAATCATGTTAGTCATAAAGTGTGACAGAGGAACACATTTTATGAATTCAGCTCTTTTAAGGCCACATTTTCACACACTACACTTGGTAAGAACATTAAACCTTAACAGAAGAGGAAGGAAGCTGCAGTCAATGCAGTGTCTCAGCAGTAACAAAGCACATACTGTAAGGCTGACTTCATGGTATGGGGTTTGTTCCACCATGTCTGTTTTGTATTCCTCAGGGCCGCTGATTGTAGGTGGACTGTGTCAGGAAGTTAAAAATGGTTTGTTTGTTTCAGAGGAAGGTTGACACACCCAGTCCTTGTAGCTGGTATTACTTACGACATTTCCTCTAATAGAAAACTGCTTTTGAAATGTTACCACTCACCGACAGTACACAGCTTTGTGCACGGCAGTTCATCACCTTCTGTACACAACTGTGTTTGGCAGCGCTTTTAAAAAAAAAAAAGAAAACAGTTTAACCGAGGCGCTGGAGCTTCATCACATGCTCTACCTCTGTGTGTGAACACAACGTCCCTTCAGATAATACTGAGAATCACTCTTGATTGCTAAAACAAATGTACTTGGAAAAAGCGGATTATGAAACTGAATGTGTCTTTGATTTGGTTTTGGATTAAAAGGCAGACAATTAATCCAATGTTTCTCTCATCTCAGACAAACAAGTTCCATTCATTTGATGCAGAAGCTTTTCTTGGCGTTTCACGTAATCTGAGCAACGTTTGGAGAAACACGCCAAGATGTGCTTTATGTAAAGCAGTAATGATTACTGTATGTGTCAGTGCATGTTGAAAGAGGGAACTTGGTATTCACTCATGAAAAAAAATAATATGACTTTTATATTGCAAAACATTACTTTTAACATGTTTTTTTGGGCTTCAAAATCTGATAATATCGGAGCTGCATTGATGAATTGATAAGAACTTATCTTTTAAATGAATCCATTGATTGATTTCAGTATTTATTTTTACTTTTTTTATGAGGGGTGGATTTCTTGGAATCATACATGTAGCTCTCATACTTCCTCTTACTCATACTTCGTCTTTCTTTATTTCTCTTCATGCGTACTAAATATAAATATCTTCTGAAGCAAGATTTGAGATGAGATCATCTTGGGCTTGTGGAAACCCACACATTGACATTTTTCAGCGTATTCCGGCATTTTATGGACCAAACAACAAACTGTTTTTTTTAAGAAGATAGTACAATGAACATACTCAAGTGTAATCTCTTAATGATTATTCTATCGGTTTTACTTCTGCAGACTTTATCACCTGGACTGAAATCCTGTTATTTTGTCTCTTGGTGTGACGTATAGAAATTCTCATCTTGCAAACAAATTGAAGAGTCATTTCAGCGATGCTTAATTTCTTCTGAACCACCCCAGACACCAAGAATCTGCTATTTACATTCTCGTCTCTTTGATTGAATCGGTTTTTAAGTGACATGCCTGTGGTCAAATGCTGGAGAGAAAAGAAAAAAAAAACTCTGGAGCCTTCCTCTCGTGCCTTTTAGACTCTGCAGCGAGGGAAAATCCCTGCTCCGTTTTGGAAGTGACTTTATGATAACACGTGAAATGATAAAAGCGTGTGACATGTTGTGAAGTCAAAGTTGGAGTCAGTGAAAAAGTCGACCGATGGAAGTTGTTTCTTCAATAATCTTACGCGCTCCATTAACCCGGTGATGAGCTTCATAAAAACTTTTAACAGGCCAACAATCGTTTGACTTTAGAGGTTCAGGGCCAGATCCACATTGCCTCGTTTTGGAAGTGTAAGAAGATAAGGTTAGTGCGTTTCCCTCCTCCAGACAACTCATTTTAGCGCGTCTGCTGATTTGCAGAGTTGTCATAAACAACTTACACAAGAACATAATCATACCTCTTTTGTCTCTGTGAGGCAGGAGGTGCTAGTTTCACATCCTTCCACATCCAACCAAGGCTGTGACGCAGGATTTCTATTGCTCAATCTTAATTGCTCACTATTGTTCGACACTTCGCTTTAATCTCACTGAAGTGAAGGATCAGGAGTTTCTGCTTTTCAATGGTGGTTTGACGAGCACTGTGCGACCTTAGTGTGTTGATGTACAACTCCTGGAGGGTTCAAAAGAATTGAATGCATTGTCAATATATTTTCTTTGCAACATTAACGCTAAAACATGATACGTTTCCTCTCCTAACACACTAAAGTAGAGCTGTATAGAGATAGTGTGGATACATACTCACAGTTAGGATTTGGGAAAATAAAGTTTTCTTTCATTGTCACTAGATATATTTTTCATCAAGTTTTTCCACTACATTCTCGTGTTGTGCAGTTGATTCCTTTTAAAGAGCAGTAACAGTGTAATGCACCTACTATTTAAAAAACACAATATGTCTGCTGGACATCCATGATGGAGGGGTACACCCTAAACCTCCTCCCTCACTTCCTGCTCACAAACGCTCCGCCTTACAGAGCGGCAACTGTAACAGGTCTTCCTCAAAGTTATCCTCAACACAAGGATTCATATCTCTCGGCACGTGGGGGATTTATGGTCACCCTCTTTTTTTTTCGACGACTTATCAGGGGGCTCCCTTCCCAACGTATGAGATAAAGATGGCAAGAAAAGAACAAGGCATACAATAAGAGGAAAGAAAAAAGAAAATAGAGGCAGACAAAATAAAACCCAACCTGACTTCTCATCTGAATATTCGATGACACATTTTGTCTCTGGGCTTTCTATTCTTGGCTCATGAATCTTCTCACATCCATCAGCAGCAACTCCGCCCGACTCTTACTACTCATAGAAGCTAAAGCCAGTTTAGGAAATTGAAAAAAGAGCCACACCCAAAGTCACAAATGACCATTTAATGCAGCCAATGGGAGAATGAATGGCCCTTCTAAATGTAAAACACATGTATAGCTTTTACTTTATTGGGTATCAGACTTTGAATATGACCTAAATTTATTCTTAAAGACACTGTTTGTCTTTTCTGTCATAATTTCACATATTTATATTCATTTAAATGTTATCATAGCATCAACAATTAGGGGAATAATTAAGTTTCAGCCTCAGTTTGAATGTTATTCAAATAAGTGTTCTCGTAAAGTCAAGGTGTGTAGGCTATTGTGAAGGAGTTTAAGGTTTCAAAGAAAGCAAAATCCAAAGTTTACCATCTTGTCCGGAGTTCTGGAGATGTTCTGTCAGGTCACAGCCGAACGCATTTTCACTCCCTTTCTTTTTGGACTTGAGCTTATTCCCTTTATTCTTCATGTGGCTCCAGTTAGTGGTCCAGACGATTAAAACAAACAGATCCCTGGAAGCTCGCCGATCGATCCATATGACCCTGAGAAAGGTTGAGTTTGTGGGTCAAAAAAGCAGCCGCATAGAAAATCCCAGCAATCAGCTCCCAAATGTCTGCATCCGCTCACATTCTGAGTAACCGCAGCACGGTCGGAGGCTGAGAGCAGAAGTGACGTCACATTTTCAGCTTTAAGTCCTTTAGGGTGTCATGAGTTCAAGACAACATTTTGAGGAGAACATACAGTGCTGTTTTGCTTGGACGTGGCAGAGTGCTGCTTTATCTGTGAAGGATTTGCAGAAACAGCATTAGAACCGGTCAGTTTCCTGTTGTTTTTTCACCCCCAGCCAGTCTCTGCTCCTTTATCTCCTCCTCTTTTCCTTCATTCCACTCACAGTCTCCCCTTTACACTGGCTCCTCTGTAGCTGAGGAAGCATGCCTGTATGTTTGAGTGGCAAATTCCCTCAGGAATCATCTGGGTTCTGTTTGTTTTTTACACATATTTCCACTTTGGGATTTTTCAAATACTCTATGTTCAGAGATGGACTCGTGGCAGGGATTTTTTTTAAATGTTGAGACTTTGTAAAGGGGAGGGGAAGTGAAGCGAGGGGAGGAGAACAGCTGACTTCTGTTTCTCTCCTGGTTTAGGAATTACTGACCTCTTTTATTCATTTATTTTCATGTGCCCAAAGTGGGAGCTGACGGGAAAGCTGCTCTCTGCCTTCCTGAATGCTCCCAATGTATACAATTTCCTGTGCAAAGAGCCCGGGCTGGAAAACAAAAACAGACGGGTTCTGAAGGAAGAGGGAAGTGGGAGGTGTCTAAAGTGAGGGCCTGAAGGGCACAGATGGGAAATGGGGGGGGGGGGGGGATGGACGACACACATGGTTCTTGTTACTGCCGTGCAGTAGGCTGTTTTAGGCTGGACTACAACTTCATTATAAAGAAATAATTTGCATTCAAAGTTTTGTCATTGTTAGAGAAGTTTTCATAATTTGCCTCAAGTTACATTACTACTTTATGTCTTGACTAAATGTAATTAATTTGTAACCCTGCATTCTCACCATTTAAAATAATATCAAATCAACTTAAAACCACAAAAAACAAAGACAATCTAGTCTAGTCAATGAAGTGAACAAACAGAATGTTAAACTAGTTTTACATTTTAAATTTAGTGTCTGAAAAAAAAAGACACAACAGTGTCTGACTTAAAAGGACCTGAACTAACCTAAACTAGGTAGATATGAAGACCAAAACATTTTGTCACCACGAGAAAAGCAGGAGCTGAATGATTTTGGTGTTTCCGATCTCATACCTCCGATGCATCATAAAAGTGTTAAACAAGTTTCCAAGTACTATAAGACCTAAAGGTGTGGAATGTGATGTGGAAAACCACTAAAATCTAACAAGTCTAACAAATAACAACTAAGTTATATGGGCGCAGCAGCTCAGTCTATATAGGGACTTGGATCGGGAACTGAAGGGTTGCTGGTGGGCCAGAGTATGGAAATTGGTCTAGTAGCTGAAGAGATGCCAGCTCGCGTTCCGAGCACTGCTGAGGGCCCCTTGAGCAAGGCAACTAGCATGGTGGCAATTTCATGTGCACTTTATAATTTGCTGAGGACATAATGACGTAACAATGATCAATGAAAACTAAAATCGTCAACCCACTGAGAACTGGCAAAATCACACCGAAAATCACCGTAAAAACAAATTAAAATCACAGGCCGATCCAACCTGCATGAATTTTATCACAGCATTCTTCATGAGTCATAGTAGTTTGCATGGCCCCAACAAGCCTGTATGCACTCCTAACAACGTCTGGACATGCTTCTCATTGGATGGTTTCCTGGGGGATCTCCTCTCAGACCTCGATCAGGGCATCAGTACTTGGCAGCGTTGGATGCACCAATACATAAAGTCCCGTAGGTGTTCAATTGGACTTAGGTCAAGGGAAAGAGAGGGCCAGTCAATTGCACCAATGCCTTCGTCATCCAGGAACTGCCTACACACTCTGGCCCGATGTCCTGCACCAGGAGAAACCAAAGGCCCACTGCACCACCTTAAGGTCTGACTGTCGCGCTGAGGATTTCAGCCCAGTACCTAACGGCAGTCAGGGTACCTTTGCCTATGACATGGAGGTCTGTGCAACCCTCCAAGGATATGCCTCTCCAGACCATCACTGACCCAAGGCCGAATCCGGTCATGCTGGATGATGTTACAGGCAGCATCATTTTTAACCACTTCGTCTCCAGACTCTTTCACGCCTGTCACATGTGTTGAGTGGGAACTTGCTATCATCTGTGAATGAGATCCCCCCCCCCCCCCCCCCCCCCTGCTGTGACCACATGTATGGATATGCCATCCTGGGGGAGCTGGACTCCCTATGCAACCTGACTGAGCTGCAGGTACCACCTCATGCTACTAGTAGTGACAAGGAAACTAGCAGAACATACAACTAGAGAAGAATCAGTCAGGAAGGATAAGGAGGCAGGAGGCAGGACATGACGTAAAAAGGACAATAGGATAACAGCAGAGGAAGCAGCAGAGGCCGATGCTATGACAACAGTTTTAAATCAATGTTACACGTATGTATTCACAGTACCGATGAACGAGTAGTGGAGAACATACAAGCAGGAAAGAATATTAAGCAGCTTCACTTTGTACACGTTGATAGCAAAGGTCACATGATCCCAAATCAACTCTTTTCTTAGCTTGCGATTCATTTCTTGAATAATTTGTGGTGCGATCAGTTTACCCTGACTTCATGCTTCAGCTGACCCTGAAAAGGGGATTTTCAGGAGTTTTGTGCATAATGTGAAAAGAACAAAGTACTCACTTCTGCAATCTTTGCAGAGTTTTCAGTCTACCTGACCTGCACGACTTTGACCAGTGGAGAAAAAGTAGAGGAAACTTACTACTGTATGTAAAGTCACCGCTGGGCTGTGGGACTGCTCTCAAATAATAAAAAAAATATATATATATTATTTTGTTGCATTTTGCATTTTGATGATGAAAAAGCCAAGTTTATATCAAATATTTTTCAGGAAGTTCAAACTTGTAAAACTGGGGGGAAAAAAGGGTTAGTATATTTACAAGCAGTAACAATATGGTAAACACCGTAGGGCATCATCACTATTATTTAACGTATCTCAATGGGCTGGTTTGTTGAGTAGATCAGAGTGTTCTGACTGGCAGAGTTCATATTTTGGTGTCCAGTGTTTTGTGAATGTCACATGCGAGCTACATGACCAGGCCAGGCCTCCACAAGACAAAGCTTTCTTTCTGCACCATAGGAAGAGGAGATGACATCATTCTGTCCAATACAAAGCCTAACGCATCCCGCTGCACTTGTTTAAAAAAAAAAAAAAAAAAAAAAAAGGAGTCCACACTGAGAAGTCATTTCATTGTTTTGGAATGATACTTTTTGAGCATGGCCTTTTTCCCCTTGCGTGATGCAATGTCTTGGTAGATATGAAACATAATTTGGCTTCTGCTAAATGCCAGAGGGCGGAAATGATGCAATCAGGGAAACAGAAAAGATGTTCTTTTTATACACAATGTTTTTGATTTGGTCAGGGCTTTCAATATTAACAGTAATATGCTCTGTGTCCTAAATGCTCAAACAGAAACTGGGAAATGGGCTTTTGGGTATTCTGCACCCTCAGCCTTGAATCTGTTGCAGAATGACTTAAAACTCAAGGAGCTGGTGTCCTTGTGAATGTTTTTCAATCTAAAATTAAAAACCTGGACGCAGGATGTCGATGCTTTTAGCTTGACTACAGACTCTCAGATTTGACTCATGTGGTTCTCTGTTAAAGCAAATTTTAGTGTTTTTGTAAATTGTACTTTGTTTCTCTCTTTGTGTCTCTGTCTGTAACTTTGTGTTTTTGCTGCTGCCTGTCTTGGCCAGGTCTCCCTTGGGGAAAAAAAAGGTTCTTAATCTCAATGGGACTAACCTGGTTAAATAAAGGTTAAATAAAATAAATAAAAATATGCAAGACATTTCTCAGAATTAGTATTTTTCAGACTGTCATTGCAGATGCACAAAGATTGTGTCATAACTTCAGATTCCACGATGCTAAAAATATGTCAACAAATCACTTTTGTGTTAATCTGTTAAAGAATCAAAAGCCTAAATTTGACATTTATTTGGTTAGGCTTCGTGACACCACACAACACTATGACTACAAATGAATAAAACAGAACCATTATGTGTTAAAAACATGGTGAAAATCAAACTGTCACAGAAATGATTACACATACCTCCAGTGGAGTATTTGGTGAATCATAACTACCAAATAGAGCTGGGTGTAAGTTTATGCTCTGTAACGCGTTCATTCTTTTTCCTTTATTCAATTTAGCCACTACCTCTCTTCCACTCTCTCCGTCTCCCTGCTCAGGTAATCAGCTGATGATGGGTGTTTACTCTTTAAGTAATTAACCAACCAGATTCTTCCGCAACCTCTCTCTACCAATCATCCTGCTGCTGTCAAAATTTTAGTCTGTTCTCTCTGACAGATTGAAAAGACAGTCTGTCGTTTCAGTGCGCTCTCTGTGACTTTCTTACAGAACAAAAACATACTGAAAACAGTGATTGAGATTGATTATGAAGTAATGGCCTACTTCATTTTGGTCAGCAGAACAAGTCTATCTCTTTTATTTACAGTACAACCAATTAGCATTTTATGCAGTTACCTGGCTAAAGAACGCAGCATTTAGAGACTAAACTGTGACATAATGTACAGAGATTAATTTCTTCAGGCCCTCTTATGATTACACCACCACTGAAACAACTTTACATGCTGCAACTGTGCATTTACATCCAGGTCCTGGTGAATAGTAAACAGTATTAATTGGCCATTTATCAAAAATGCATTTGTCTTCTTGAGGTCAAATGTGTATAATTTGCTGACATGAATGGTTTATACTTCTTTTTTACATTTTAATTAAGCTAAATCTATTCAGAGTTCTTTGATGTGTTAAAGCTTCTTTTTTTTTTTGTGTAGCAATAACAGCAATCTTGTGGTAATTCCAGGACATGCGACCTCACTCAAAATGTATCTCAAAAGTAGTACTTTTGCTCTTAAGGACCCCCCTGTGGTGAATTTAATGCACTGCAATCTAAGACTAAGCCTGGTGTAGACCGCCTACCATCATCATACACTGACTGTGCTGTAAAAACATTTCTAGTTTAAGACATTGGTTGCTTTTTATTGGGCTAAGCCAAACAAAGAAAGTGGATAGCGCTAAACAGGAGAAAAAATGGCTGCCTTTACTATCATACATTATTGGCTATTCATTTTGCCCTCATGATTGATGTTAAAAAAAAAAAACTTTTATATTCAGATAAATATCTAATAAAAATTTGGTAGCCAAAAAAAAAAAAAAAAAGATTCCCAAGAAAAATGGAGACAATTCATAAGAAAAAATACTATTTATTATACATGTTTCTAAAGAGAATCATACTCAAACAGGTGAAATCAATAGTTCCCCTCTATGTCATGAACCTGCAATCTCTCATCAACACCAACACATATGACAAATCATCCCAAACCAACACACAACTTTTCAATTTCAATTATTCTCAATGGGTAAACATGGCATCAGTTTGGGTACAGAGGCTGTGGTCCTGGTTGCAGCGGCCGGGGGTTCGAATCCCCACCTTGGCCTTTTGCTGCATGTCATTCATCCCCCCCCCACTCTCTCCTCCCAACATTTCCTGTCTCTCTTCAGCTGTCGAATCCAACAAACGCATAAAAAGGCCCCCAAAACACACAACTTAAAAACATGGCATCACTTTGAATTCCATACAATGATTCACATAAAGTACAAGTTCAAATAAAAAAAAATGTCAGTTAATTGTTTGATGCTACAACATTAGTTGTCTCAGCTATGATCATTTAAAAAGAAATCCTTAACAGAAGATTTATTATCATATTTAACCTTTAATTAACATGTAAAAGATTTCAACCCACAGTAGAAAAAAACCAACACTAAAACATTCAGTCAGGAGTTGAGGTGCGACCATGAAATGGAAGGAAGCTCAGGCCACCCACAACTTACAAAACCGATTTAATTATTAACTCCAGATCTCCCTTATGGCAAAAGTAAGCTGCAGATTTCCTAATTCGTTTAGTTTCAGTGCCAAAATAGAGTGAGTGAATTGTCAGGATGCTCTAACAGGCATTACTTAATGAAGAGTGAAAGTAGTATGATTTGATTGTTAAATACATAAAGGAAACATATGTTGTAGTTGTAACACACATAGCAGCTACACAATCGTCAGACTATAAATAAGTTTTAAAGAAACTTTGATAAGAATGAAGCAGATGTTTGTTTCTGGGATGCATGCAAAGATTTCTACTCGGAATATCTGAACAAATATGATAATAGCAAAAACTTCAAAATAGTTTGGTCTCAAAGACTACTAAAAAATATGACAGTAATAAATAAGAATCCCTTTTTTTTTTTTTTTTTTTAAATCAAGCTTGTAAGGCCTAAAAACATGCAGATTTTAACTTATCATTATGGCTCACAAAACTACTAAGATTGTTTATCTGAAGTTTTGTTAAAAAGAAGACTTGGCCCAAAGCAGCACAAGCGTTTCTGCTCAGAGAAGTCAGTGGTTTAAAGTGCAAAAACGAAATCTTAAGCAGAAAAACGATCTCATCTTTCTCGTAAGCTTTTCTCCCAACAGACATGTTGATATATTGTAACAGGGAATCTAGAGGTGCAACTTTTAGGGCTGCCTTTCATGTTTGTGAGACAGTACAGTTTAAGGTCTCCATGAAACACTGACCCTTGATTACACTTGGTTTTTAAATGCACTAAATACAAGAGACGGCCGAGATGCACGAGATCAAATCAGTCACTTGCAGAGGTCGATCTGAGACGTGTTGGACGAATGTGTCTGGAAGCATATCCAACAACTAACCTCAAAATAAACTATCCATACAAGACACAAGAAAGCTGATATGAAGTATTTCATTTTTAGTATGCCAACTCTTGAAAAACTACGGATATCAGTCTGAACAGTTGGAGGAAAAAAAAAGGGCTTTATCAGTTCATTAAATTATGTTTTATGAACTAGCCTGTGTGAAAAAAGAAAACTCAATGACTGTGGCCGGAAGTGACTAGGAAGTCTTAAAAAAATGTGTTGAAGCTGCCCGATCGACACAATATGACTGACTGTGTTACAGCTGTCCTCTTGTGTTAACCCCGAGTTTAAACAGGATCGATACTGAACCAATGTCTACTGTGAAAAGTCTTTCAGTTGAACTATATCAAGCGATTATAATAATATATAATATTAATATATTATAAACTCACATCACTTGGTGTGATTTGGCCCTCCATGTATTGTAATTACCTTTTGGTCATTCTTAATTTCTACTAAAATAAAACTGTCCCTTCACTCTGCATCTAAAGTTGTTCATAATAAACTTTGGGTTCACTCAATTTATGAAACAGAGTAAGAAGATACAAAGGTTAGCCCTCGAATATCTAGCATTAATGAGGTTTAATAAAAGATTTAAATAATACATCAGCCATTCAATTGAGTTCAACTAAATGTTTGTGTTTTTGCTTTTGTTTCGTCAGATGATGGACAAAAGCAACTCACCTGAACGCAGCTTCCTTTGAAATATTCATGGCTTCACATTTGTTTGGAGTTTATCTTATTGCATAAACATTATTTTTGTTGTGATCTTACCCTTCAACTAGCCCGACTACAACAACTGTTTAAAATATCAAGCAGATGATTGTTTAGTTATAGGTTTTGTCACTAATCTTTTGAAGGGATAACATGACTAGAAACCAACAAGCTAATAGTTAACTAAGGTTGTGTTTGTTTTGTCTGTCACACAGTTGACGCTGCTCTGATGAGTTCTCATTGGGACTGAAATTGATCAATCATCATGTCCCTGTGACGATCATTAAACACACCTTAACATCTTTTAAAAGCTCTGCACACATACAAACACGTTTTTAGATAGTGTCTGATACATTTTTACTTATAATAATAATAATAATAATAATATTAAAGGTCCTTATTCGGTAGTAGCAACAAATACAGGAGTGTGAAGACGTTAACTATCCATCGATAAAATGTTCTCATTCTGTACCTCCCCGGATGTCCTGAAGTCGTATTAGGCAAAAGAAGTCACAACACCAATGTCTGTAGTTAATGCAAACACAGAATGAAGCACACAAAATACACATTTCAGTAAGAATCAGTGTGAAAAAAGGCATATGCTAAAATAAAGCGGAGTATGACAGCTAGTTTTTTTTTTTTTTTTCAGTCAAGTTTAAAAATAAATATTAATAGGGCGACTTCTTCATTTGAGCCAACCATTCATTACTTTCAAAATGATTTGTACTTGTAAATAAAGGCAACATGATATGCAGAAACAAAAGTGCAAAGACATAGTGGCAATTGAGTTTAATCTTAACAAACTGATTTTTTTTTTTTTTTTTTTAAATGTGCATTTTGTGTGCTTAACATGGTGACTTAAACACATGTAGTCGCTTTCCCCAAACATACTCTAAAAAATATATAAAAAATATTTTTTGGTCACAGCTTCGGGCTTCGTGTTTTTGAAATCTCAACTCTGTGGCTTACCAATGTCCACAGTTACATTCACATAAAGAGGCAGCCTCTCTACTGACAGAGTCTCATAGGAGCAGCTGTTGAGTCCGTCCTTTCTCCATACCTGTGGCGTTCGTCCCAACAACCTCATCCTGAAAAGCAAAAAAAAGAAAAAAGACAACTGAAGAGATTTGCATCACACATAAGGATGGACAATTTGAATAGACTAATAATCAGCCGAAATATCCATCATCATCTTACTCAACACTAACTGACCTGTCTTTGTTAATTTGATTGCCACTGTCCCGCTTGTGAAACACCATGGTGTACCGAGCGACATCAGCAGACGGACGTATGATCTTCATTTTCTGCAGCTCAACCCTGAACGAGACAGCAGACACGCAGCCAATAAACAAGGAGACATATACCACACTGCTTAAGATGCAATAAAGGGAAACATATCAGGCAATGAATACTGTTTTCACTCCTGTTGTCACACCTGATGCGCAGGTCATCATCTTCTCCACCCCAACCCCAGTAGGCGTTGGAGAATCCGTTCACTTGAAGAAACTGGTCTTTGGTCATAGCTGTGACTCCTCCAAAGTAGCCTTTGTAACGCAGCCTGAGAACACAAGAATTAAGATAATACATATATTTATTATTATTATTAATAATAATAATAATAATAATAATAATAATAATAATACAAATAATAATAAGCTTTATTTATATAGCACTGGGTTACAAAGTGCTTTACAAAAAATGAAATAGAGAAATGTGAGGAGGACAATACAGGAGTTCCACAGATTATAAAAATTAGAAGGAAACAAATCAATTTTAAACCAGCAAGAAATCACAGAAGAAAGAGGAAAAGTCAATATAAAAACACCAAAAAGATTAAAGGAATGAAAGAAGCAGATTAAAACCATAAAAGGATAAAAGATCAAGGAGAAGATACTGCACTGGATTCTACCATAATTAGGAATAAAGGCATTATCTAAGGAATAGAAAGAAAAAAAAGATATACAGTATATACAAATAACATATCGGGACTCTTAGAATATATTATCAGACCTGAAAACACCACAGTCCGTCAGCTCTGCAATGTTTATCCACAATGGTGATGTAAAGCTGATGACATACTCGTACTTACTTGTATCCAGTTGCATTCCGCCCAACCACCAAGTGTTTTGGCTGCTTGTCACAGACGTATAAATTGTGATCATTTTCAGGAACCAGGTCCACATCGTGGAAGATGAAGCACTCCCAACTGTAGTCCTTCAGTGCCTCCAAATATCCAACATTCAGTAACTTGGCACGGTTAAAAGTTGCATCACCAGCCTTTTAAAAAAAAAAAAACGAGAACACAATAGTTGCTTTACCCACTGATTCATAAAATATCTGTAATAAGTAGGAGGGTCAGAGGTCACAGGATCAACGACAGAACAGCTGCATCTATGAGACATGACGCAGTGCAATGTGTGTAGGCCGGTAATTTAATTACTTTCATTTTTTTGCAGAGGCTTCAAATCCAAGCTGTTATAGAGAATCATAAACACGTTGATTTGTAGAAGTTGAATGTGTGCTTTTAGACTGATTTCTAAAAGTATGAAGTACGAAGCCAGATGACCACACGAGTGCCAAAACACAACATTATAAAAACATTGCATATTATTGAAACTAGTCTATGTTAGATTATGTTGCTGAACACGTCCTGCCTCTCTGTCTCTTCAGTTACACAGTTTAATCGAGTGGAAAACAAACACATGCCAAGGACAATATTTACCTATCATGTGATATGACTTTTATTTACAGATTAAAACAGTCCTTCTTCTCTAAATATTTGAATTGTATCTGGTTATGGATTATTTACCTTTCACATCAAGACATGTTTTGCCTCACTAGTATCTGCGCTTTCAGATCTTATTTCAGTGTTTTGTGCATCATTGAACATTACTTATTTTCAAAGGCGATTTCTTTTCTGATGTCTCCAGTGGCATCACACTGATATCAAACTGTTTGACGATATTTTTGTTATTTAATTAAAAGTATTGGACATGCCTTTTTTATGTAACCTAAAAATAAGTAAGGTCTTTAACCTGCTTTTTGTAAAACGTCTCTAGATAACATTTATTAAGAGTTGGCACTCTATAAATAATGATTAATTGATTGATACTGTTTGGTTTTGTCTGACTTTTTTCCTGCCACAAAGTGAAACATTAATTTATATAAGGCAGATCATACCTCACCTATCTTCCTCCTTTTGGTTGTTAGGCAATACCTAATACCTTCAAGAGGTTCTATTTTTCATGGAGAAAGCTTTTCATGTGCAGTTGCATCACATTTGGATGTATATTACAAATTTTCTATTTGATTAACCGGACATCTTTTTCAGAGAATCAGATGGTCTCCATGATGTCAATATTCATCAAAGTGGTTACTGTGGATATTACAACTTCTTCAACTTAATTGTCTACGCATGCAACTGCATGTGTTAAAGTTCAAAATATATTTAAAACATAAAAATAAAGTTGTAAAACATGAGACATTAAACTGTGCCGTACCTGCTGGATGACGTAGATGGCGTAGTGTAGCTGCTGCCTCTGCAGAAAGGGGTGCAGGTGATGCAGGAGGTAGAGGAGGTGTTTCTCTCTGCTGCGATGAGGGATGAGGATGGCTACGCTCTGCCTCGCCGTGCAGTCTGCTGGCTCGCACTCCCCCTCAGTCACTCTTTTGTTCTCGCCCTCCACATCGGTCAGTTTCAGAGAGGACTCAAAGGACAGCTTCACAGCTCCTTCTGCAGAAGTTACCAATTCAACAAATACAGTAAGCTGAGTCTTAGCTACAAGTCATCAATCTGTTGTCGTTTGTGATTTCTAACACTGCAGGAAAATTAAAACACACTCCAACAAGGACTTGATGAAAACATTTTCCAAATCTGACAAATCAAACTATTTGATTTGGAACTTTGTTGAAGAGTGGCACGACAGAAATCATGACGCAACAAAAAGAGCAATTAATCTTTTAACTAGCACTAACACTACATATATATGTTAGTGATAGTTATCTAGCCCATCTTGTTTTTTACCTACGCTGTAAGCAGTGTAAGGTGTATTATTAACATAAACAAATCATTAGCAAGGTGGCCCATAAACAAATGAAATATCTGCGAATACTTACGTAGCAACGGCGACTCCTCTGGGCATCTGACTTTGGGTGTTGGAGTATTTAAGTTCTGAGGAGTGGCTGTCAAAGAGTTAAGTTTGTCCCTCAGGCTGTCCCCTTGGACAGAAGGTTGTTTTGTGGCAGAGGGGTCATGTACAGATTTTAATGTTTCCCCTGTAAAATTTGCAATCCATGCCAGCACTGAGAGCGAG
Organism: Labrus mixtus; assembly: GCF_963584025.1. Lineage (NCBI taxonomy): Eukaryota > Metazoa > Chordata > Actinopteri > Labriformes > Labridae > Labrus > Labrus mixtus. The sequence goes on along the minus strand of NC_083625.1, from coordinate 7,602,510 downwards.
ACAAAGAGCAGTACAAAGTACTTTCCCCTCCGTAAAATCTTATACACAGGCGAGCAGAAGCCCATGGCTGTGTGACTGCACTGGCTCGAAATGGAAAAAAGTTGGATCTGTAGATGCTGTGAGTTAATTCTTACGATATGTCCTTTTTGTATGACATTTCAGCAAAAATACTGACAGCCACAGTTTCACTTTCCGGTCATCCCATGGCGAGGAAACATTCTTCTGAAACACTCAGTGAATAAGACACTGTTTAATTTGAAAACTTATTGGTGAAAATCCATTGCTGACTCTCAAAATCCAGTTTCAGGAGGTGAGGCGAAAATCTTGAGCTTGTCCAACAGCTGTTATTGATTTTGAGAGAGAGAAAAAAAAGATGTTACTGCAGATAATATAAGTCCTACTGCCACGTCTCCTCCTGTGAAACTAACACCCCCCCCCCCCCCCCCCCCCCCCCCCAACATAAAAAAACACAGAAGAGATGTTATCATAGAAAACAACCTGGGACACTAGTTAAGTTTCTTTATTTCAAGTTTCTCATTTTTCTTTTCTTTACTTAATGATTATGTTACACTCTTTTCACAAAGCTTCCTGAAATGTAATCTCACACCCAGTAACTATACACCTGTCTTTTTCAGTGCACCTTCACAAAGTGTTGTGTTTGAATACATAAGTGTTTTACATCAGGTTTCTTTACTGACACTATAGATGTAATAAATAACTAATGATGACTTTCATTCGTGTCCACATGTCAACAATTTCATCTACTGATCAATTAATAATTGGACTAAAAATGCTTGTTAGTCAAAATAAAAATATCCAGCACAAATACCTAGTATACAGTGATATATACCAGAAAATGTGTTTTAAACCAGAGAACTGTGAATATTTTCCTTAGTCTTTCAAATAATAAAACTTAAATGTAATTAATATAGTATATTTTGCGATTGTGTTATAATGTTAGCTAAATTAATAATGAATAAATAAATAAATGTAATTAATATACTCTATTTTGCGATTGTGTTAGAATGTTAGCTAAATTAATAATAAATAAATAAATAAATGTAATTAATATACTCTATTTAGCGATTGTGTTTTAATGTTAGTTAAATTATTAATAAATTAATTAATAATTATTATTTTTTTAAATGTTCTACTTATTGTCAAAACGTGGCTTTTTTAGAAATATATTAAAGCAAACATATAATAGAGTAAAGCTTTAACTTTTTTTAATAACTTACATTTTTTTAAAACCTCTCCGTAGCTCCGATGTGACAAGCTAAAGTTAGCTCCAAGCAACACCACATTATCTGCTGTTATTAATGCGAAGAAGAGGAGAGACATTATTATATTTCTACATGCTGCCAGCTGTGTTTTTTTCCAGAAAGTTCTGTAAATGTGTTTGACTCGAAATTGGTCCTTAAACAGAGAAACGAACACGGATGAAGAGTCCTAGCGGTTAGCAGTGAGCTAGCTGAAGAATGTGTATGTACCACTCTGGAGATACTTTTATGTGCCGTGAAAACTATTTGTTAGCTTTAGTAGTGGCTTAATGAAAAGTCCAGACGAGGTACAACCCCGATACAGTGAAAGGAAATGCTGTCAAAGACGGTGTAATTGCAGTATTGGCTGGCGCATCTTACCTTTAAAACAAGCCTCTGCTGTCCCAGGTTATCAACAAACAGAATCAGTCTGTCAAGTTAACATGATTATACAGCGCGTCTGCCGGATGTACTTCAAAATAAAAGCCTTAGTAATAATAAAAAAAAGGATAAATACGCAGGATATATGGAAACTATTTTCAGCATAATCTAACCTGTTTATTTATTTATTTATTTATTTATTTATTTATTTATTTATTTATTTATTTATATTTACTTACTGACTGTAACAAGTAGGCTACGTAATGTAAAACAAAAACAAAAAAATATTGTTTCTTTCTACAAGCTGTCATCGTGATAATGTAGTAAACAGTCATACTTTAAGTGTCAGAAACATGTGCACTCATGTTTATTTCAGCATCCTTTCCACTCCTCCTCACCACTGCAATATTGCATTATGTAAACTTGTTTAGTTTATCATTCAAGGTTTAGTGCTTGTACATAGAGCAGAGTTAACCAGATATAAATTCCCTGAAGGCCTATGTGTACACGTAACTGACCAATAAAGCTGATGCGGATTTTGATTCTGATAGTATTTGTTTTGAAATTGTGTAATTTTCTTAGTTGATTTATTTGTCTCTGAAGGGGTGAGGTCCCTTGCATAAGCCTGTTGGCTTCTTGACCTCTCCTGACACACCTTTTGTGTTTTTGTTAATCCTATTTTGATGTATTCTTATATGTGTGCTAATAAATAAATAAATAATAGTGAGGAAAAGATTTCGAAAAATGTTCCTCGTATTCAGCAGATACTTACACATGTCTGTGTGCCAATTTTTTTTTAATGATACTTAAACCCTGTAATTCGCACAATGCAGCATCCTTAGTGCTTACATTTTGAAGGAAGGATCAAGGAAGGAACCATTGTTTCCTTGAGGGTTAGCATCTCTGGCTTGATCAAAATCCAAGCACTGCCTTTGAATCCTTTTCACAATAAAGGCTGTGGTATATTTTGTGTAAAAGTTCCAGTTATCTTTCATTCACAAGAACTATTCTCTTTTGTTTTGTTTCATGGGTGAATGGGTTGTATGAATTTCAAACTGAGTTCTTGAAAAGTGTGTAAAACAGTGTGTTCACTTGTGTCTTTTAGTTCATGTTTGTCTATTGAATATCTGCAGGAGTCACTAAGAGCCCTTGATAGATCTATCATCTAAAACAATGATGAACATTCCCTTTGCTTCCTGGTAATTTAGTCCAATATCTGTCTCATCCCACTCCAGCAGATGAGACATGGACAACATGCTGGTCTCTCTGCTGGGCTACACACCGACTTTGAGGATAAAGGTCTTTTCCTCTTGCTAACACAGTTGGTGGTTGTCCAGCTGCTCCTCAGTCTGCTGCAGGTCAGCCATGATCCTGAACGTCTCAGCATGTTATCCTCTTGAGAGCGTTATGGGAGGTCCTGCACTCCCAAACCTTTTAACTTCTTCTTTTTTTTAAGTTTCCTTTAACTGACAAGAGCTTCCTCTTTGGAAATGTCCCAGTAAAATAATCTATTAAATAGTAAAACAGTAATAGCAGAAATCAAGATAGTGTAAGTTATTTTACCCTATCGTATGTAACATTGAGTTAATTTGTTTGTAAGTCTCTTGCCTTGCCTCTTTTGAATACTCTAATTATTTATTTTTTCTGCTGGTTTGGCTGTGGGAGTAAGGCTTAAGATGTCAATTTATCATTCTACATTTAATTTCGAATGGTGAATGTTTTTGTTTTCTCAACTGTTTCATCATTTATTGATTGTAAAAAAAAGGAGTTCAATCATCCAACACATACATTCTTTGAATTAAACGTTAGAACACTATATTATCAGGAAAATGTACTTACCATAAGCAGGGTTGTCTCTTCTTACTGTTATCATATCATACCATATTTTATCTTTCTATTATGGCTTCGGCTTGTAGTTTTTTGTACACAGAAATAGGTGCCTCTTCGTTATTTCAAAGTTAACACTCAGACACAGTGGATTTGAATAAACAGTGGTTTATGGTGCTCCTCCCTCCTCACCACACCTCCTCCACCCTGAGAGGACATGACTGAGTTGTGTAGCTCCATTGCGAGAATGACGTTAACATGTGAGATTGGCCTTCACTGTTTGCAGATGTCAGAGCCTTGTGATAAGCAAGCTGAAAGCATAGAAAGAGCAGGTTTTATTACTATTCTGATCTGTAGTTCTAAGAGAATTCAGGTTATTTCTCCCGTCATGTTGATGTTTACCTTTTAATAAAATACGATTGTGCCTCAAGGTAGTTCAAGTAACTTAACAAGCTCCAACGTGAAAAATAGAGAATACTTTTAGTTCCCTCCATTTTCACACAAAGATCTCAAATCTAACAATGCAATGAGATAGTAACTTAACTGGAAAGGAAAGGAAACTGTAATGGTTATACTTCTCTTACACCAACATCTATCATTTATCAATGTCTAAATCTTTTTCAAAGGCCACATCATCTTTTAGTTGGAACTTTTGCTCGAGTGTTTCAAACTTTACTTTTTAGACAACCCAAAAAAGTCAATTTGGATTTGGCACTGCCATTTTGAGCAGTTATACTTTCATTTACTTTTTTTTTTTTTTTTTGGTCTTGTGAATGACCTTAACACCACATAATCACTGAGTGTGGAACATTTTGTCGACATCCTGTAATTGTGTATTTACAGAGTGACTCATACATCCTCTGGTCTCGCTTGTCTGATCAAAGAGCCTGAGTTGTCCTCTTGTCAACTGTTTCCAACTTAACGGGTCAGGTCTTTGTGCTGAACCCTCTGTGTATATACAAAGTCAGTTTGTCATTGAATCAGTTAGATGGGTAGGCCAGCGGCAGGTAGGACTTTAGGTAGGTACATGCAGGTTTTATAATCTAATATCATAATGATGCAACCAAAGTTAAAAAAAACAACAACAACAACTTAAGTATCCAACATAATGTTTTAATGGTACAAAATCTTGTGTTATTATTAGCTGTGTGAGTGAACATCAGTGTTAAGCTGAAGATAATAAGAGTAACAGGATTCTGCTATGGTACAGTACATTTGTTGGACTGTCATTGTATTGCTTTTAGTGAACTGACATCGTTCTGAAAAAAAAATGTTTAAAAAAACGGAAGGAAAAAAGTTAAATGCTCTTTCAATAAAGTCCAAAATACACCCTTTTAATGGGATCGATGAAGCTGACACATCCACACACATGCTATCACATCAAAGAACTCCTTCTTGACTCTTCAAAGCTTAAGGACAGAGTCACCGTTCCACTGCCAAAGCTTACTCTGGGCTTGTGCTTTCCTGCGTCACAGTCGTTGCCGTTGGTCTTGAGGCTGATGGATGAGGACGGAGACGAGGTTGACGACCCGCCAATGCTGCTGGACTTCTTCCTGGCGGCCGAGTTGTGTTTTAGCGTAGCCTTTGCGGCCACTTTGAAAGCGTGGGCAGCAGTGCTGCATCGGACTTCCTCTATGGTGTTCCTGCAGGGTTTGAAGAGGATGATGTAGACCTTGTTGAAAAAGATGCATGCCAGCATTCCAAAGCTTGAAGCGAGGATAGCAATGACCTCCACAGCTGAAACAAATTTGCCATAAGTACTAAAGTATGCAGGGATAAAAGAGATCCAAACAATAAAAAATATAAGCATGCTGAAAGTGATGAATTTGGCCTCTGTGAAGTTTTCTGGAAGTTTGCGGGACTTGAAAGCAAAAAAGAAACACACAGCCGCCAGGAGGCACGTGTAGCCGATAAGAAACCCAAGAGCCATCACAGAGCCCTCATTGCAGGTGATGAAAATGATCTCATCGATGTCATGATTCTTGTAACTCGAAGGAGGGGCGTTGTAAAGCCAGACCACACATATCATGACTTGGACAAACGTGCACAGAAACACCAACAGGAACTGCAGGTTTAACCCCCACCACTTACGTTGAAGGCTAGTGGGGATCTTTGCTTCAAATACCAAAAGAACTCTGTTCGTTTTCACAAGGATGCAGGAGATACAGAGGACAAAACTGATCCCGAAGGCAGGTTGACGTAAGCGGCACGTCCAGTCCTGTGGTTCTCCGATGAATACGAGAGAGCTGGAGAAGCAGCAGACGAGAGAGAACAGGAGCACGTAGGACAGTTCCCGGTTTGTGGCCTTCACAATCGGGGTGTTGCGAAACTTGACAAAGACGCCCATCACAAAGGCTGTCAGGACAACCCCCACTACTGCACATATGGTCAAAGCGATCCCAAACGGTTCTGTCCATGAGAGGAACTCGATTTCCTTCAAAAAGCAGAACGTGTGATTCCCGTTGGACCACGAGTTATTTGGACACTTGTTGCAAACGCTGGCATCTGGATGAAAAACAAACAAAACACATGTAATAGAACAGCGCAATGAAATGAATCAACAAGACCGGGAATGTATGTGCATCTTGATACCTCTATGATTACTGTACTCTCCATCTGAGCACTCAGTGCATTCAAAGCAGCATGTGGGCATACTGTCTATGATCCCCTTTCTTGTACCAGGTTCACAATCCTCACTGCAGTTAGAGAATGGCACCTGTGGTATATGAACAGACAGAAAAGATAACATGGGTTCAAAAGTATTAAGGCCATACCTGTTCTTTTTTTTCTAGGCCTCCTATTTGGTTAATTGTAACCATGCTTTTCAACTTGTTTCCAGCTCTGGTAAAACAATTGTTTACTACCTGACCAGACAGACAAAGTAAGTGACCAAAAGCCACAGATGAGCTCTTAGTAGCTAAAAAAATCAAATCATTTTTCTTTGGGGGTAGGTTAAAAAAAAATAAAAAAAATCAGTTCAAAAAAAAAATTCAATGAAGGTGTGGTGATAAAAGAATGAGACAAGTATTTACAGTGGCTTCTGCTGCCCCCAAGTGGACAAAAAAATAATTAAATGCCACTTTTTGAAAAGAACAATAAGGCTGAGCTCATCTTGGCAATCATACTCTCTTGGGAGTGTTCTCCTGCAGTGACTATTATAATTAAAATAATGGTTTGAATACCACAAGTTGCCTTGGAACAGCTTTTTATCAACAAGTTCTCTTTGCTTACTCATGTGCCTTATCAGTATAAGTAGATCATGCCAGGATTATCTAACATTCACCTTCTTTCACATTCATGAAAACAGAAACATCAGTGAAACATAAAAGTTTGACTGACCTCAGAACTGTATCCATTCCACAGAATCTTTGTCTTGTCAATGAGCAGTTTGGCTCCTTTCTTAGTGTGCATGTTGTAATATCCCACTTCCTCAAACACCACAGAGCCATCCTCAGCAGACCTGTGCCAGTTCACGAGGGTGTAGTTAGCTGCCAGGTCTGCGTTCTCACCAAAGTGTATCTTTACACCCATGCTGTTGGTGTAGTTCAAATGTCTGAGCTGCTTAAGGACCTGTGGGAAACAACACAAATATTGGATTAAGTCATCAATGATCAGGTAATGAATTGCTTAATTTGTGGTAAACATTCAATAGTTTACCTGCCATGCTTCCATTTTCTTTATATCTGCACAAGATTTGTTGGCAAAAAGTCCATGTCCAGGTGTGCAGGTGAGAATGTCTTGCAGGGCCTGTGCGATAGAATAAACTGCAACATACACATTGTAGGAGATGCGAAGATGAGTGTGATCCATATATGGGGTCTCAACACTCGTTATGTCTTCCTCACCAGTACACAAAGGCCTGAAAGTTGTGCTTCCATTCTCACTTTCCTGCAGTCTCGGGCTGTCTTCTAGATAACAGTTGAAGGTTTCCTCCCAGAACTCTCTGACAAACTCATTATGGCTGTCTTTCTTTGGTTGGACTTGTTGCAAGAAATCTCTAAAGCCAGGTATGGGCCCTGCCTTAAGAGCAAAGCCAATGGTCCCAGCCACAACATCAAGATACTCAGGTCTAGCAATCAGAGAGGAGCTTGCCCAAGCTTCACTTGCCAACCAGATCCGATCTGTGATGTTTCTTTTTACCATCTCTTTAATCAAAGGCTCAATATCTGGACCACTCGCAAACACGACAATGACTTTAGCTGAGGAGTTTTCAATCCTGTCCGCCAGAGCCTGGATATCATGGTCCTCAAAGTACTGGGAAATGAGCTCATTGAGGTGAATGCAGATATCTCGCTCTTCTATCTCCTTCTCAAACTTTTCAATGCCTGGTCGCCCGTAGTCGTCGTCTGAGGCCACAGCGATGACCCAGTTCCACTCAAAGTACTCAATGATGTCTGCCATGGCTGTGGCCTGGAACTCGTCCGTGGGGATGGTTCTCATGAAGGACTTGTACTGATTCTTGTTGCTCAGTAAGCGACTAGAAGAGGCATAGCTGATCTGAAACAGAGATGATTTCAGATATTTCAATTCTCTCTTTAGTCAATATTAAAGGTTATATCATTTCATCATCATCAACATGTAGGTAATGTGAAATGTGTATTATTTGTTGTTTTCACTGGTATGGTCTTACTGGTTCACATGTTGACTGTTGTTTTCTTTTTTTAATTCAGTAGTACTCATGTTAGACAGCTGAGCTTAATGTGTGTAGCAATCGAGTCCAAGACAAATTTCCGTTCCAGGATATTGAAGTGTATTGTATCGTTTCATGGCACGGCTTGGCATGGTATCCAATCGTGTCTGGGAGGCATTTCATTCCCAGTTAGTATAAGGACTAAGGTGTTGTATTGATTTGATAAATGTCAATTACTCACCTGAGGAATGTAAAAAAGACCCAGCAGGTTTGCAACAGCTGTGGAGACGGCCGATCCAGCTGCTCCTACGACTGCAATGGTTGCTGGGATGTGATCTGTACAGTTACAAAATTCATCTAAATTCAGGGAATCAATCTTATTTTGGGCCACAAAACTAAGCGTAGCTTCCAGGGCTTTGGACACTGTGTTGCACGTGTCAAAGATCCTGTAGCCCAAAGTGATGTTTGGCAGGAGAGTGCTGCTGTTGTTTATCTCATCGATCGCAAAAATCATGGCCTGGAGCCAACGGAAACCACGGAAGTTGAACCTGTTAAAGCAGAATGAAGAGGCTTGGATTAAGATGAGTTGAGCTCACGAATTTATGAATCCCTACACGTAAACAGGCCTCAGGTTTACCTGACACACTGTGTTGATTCAGGCCGGGCTGCGAGGTCCTGGTCTTTGGATGCGACGCCAAAGTGTATGGGGAAAAGACCTCCGAGCAGAATGTCACCGGTCATCTGAGCTCTCTGGTGCGGCCCGTAGGTTGACATCACATAACTGGACCCCAGCAGTGTCAGATAATACAGAACTAGTCTCATCTTTCTTTTCTTTCCTGTGGTTGTACTTCAAGTTCAATAACTCCCAAGAGTTACACTATTCCAAATATTATCTCTTGCCATCAATCTGGCAACTGGGCTGTTTTGTGTCAGTCATGTTTGCAGTGATGAGAACGTCAAACTGTAGAAAAAAGGAACAAAACATGTCATGCATTTGTTTAATAGTTGGAATAATAATAGACTTTATTTGGCATGGATATCACAGATACATTGGACGAACCAGATGCATTGTTTAAGTGTTTTAGCAAGCATGCTAGTTCTCAACACCCTGTCCACAGGAAGGCTTTTGAAAGGAAAATAATTAAGATAGGGAGAAAAGTGATAAAACAGAGAAAAACAATAAGGAGGGAATAAATAGATAGACATAAACCGTAGAACAAAGGCAGCATGATCCAACAATAAACCAGTCAGAAGCTATTCATGTGACCACTGTTGTTTTGATTTTAGCCATTGTTTGAGTCCTCTGTTAAAAGCGTTACTGTTGCTCTCTAGTTTTAAGCCAGTGGGCAGAGAGCTCCCTTCGCAGAGAAAGCAGACTGGCCAAAAGATGTCTTGTACACCGCTGATGGAGGCTCGTGTGACTGCCCTACGAGAGCTCTGACGCCTAATGGCTAATTCAGATAACAGTGGTGACACATGATTATTTACACGTTTAAAAAACAGTTTAAGACTATGACTAAAATTCATAAAATTGTCAAAGGTGAAAAGGTTGTGTGTGTTTTTTTTAAATGCCACAGTGATGCCATCTCATCGGTTTCTGGTCCATTACTTTTATTGTCTGCTTATATAAAGAAACAATAGGTTTTAATGTAGTTGGAGAAATTTGGGACCATGATGTGATGCAATATGGATCACATGGGAAGTACTGTCGCATCAGATGTTTTTTTGATTGTGTTTTCTAAAAGGATTTACATGTCGAAAAGCACAACTACAACATATACACATCATTGTGCTGTAACATTGTGAGACACCATCAAACAAATCCCCATCACCAAGAACATTTTCCATATCAACAGCGAGGAAATGTGTGAGAATGGTGTTTCAGGCCGACATTACCTAAGACCATTATTACCTACTCAAGATGCATTACATGTGAGACCATATATTTCAGTTTGGATTTTTAAATGGGTTTACTTCTGCAGTTCTGTGTCTTAAAAGAGACAATAGTTCACATCCCCCCCCCCCCCCCCCCAGTCACATTTGGCTCAAACTGCCTGAAATCCAAACTCAAATAGATTGCATGATTTACATGAGCTGAGAGAGAAGTCACACTCTAATGACCCTCCTTCCTGCTAACGCTCGATCTCATGCTGTGGCCACTGAACCCAGTCACCATGGAGAGAAGGCTGCTGCATCTGGCTAATACTGCTGGAAAAATGCTGGAGCAGAGCTGTGATAATGAAGGAGCTAACGACTGTAGGAGCCACTGTTTGCCATCGTAACCGTAATAAAGAGAAGGTCTACACATGGACGCGTAACATAGAATTACATTTTATTTTTTCCTTCTTTTTTTGGGGGGGATTGAAGAATTCTTTTACGTTATTCTATGAAAGCTCAACAAAAGCTGGGTACAAGTGCCCAAATTAGCGTCCATTATTAATCCAATATAAGTCGCCCTGAACACCATTTGTATTCAAATAAAAAAATAAAAAGGCAAAGTTAGGATTCACACAATTCCTACCACTAACAACTTAAAACATTATTTAATATCAAAGCAAACCAACAAACTATTTAACTGTAATTATCTTCTTTTTTTTTTTTTTGCCTTAAATCAAAAAGTAATCAGACGAAGACAGAATCTAACAAATAGTTCCTCTGTACTTTTTATCTCATCAACTGGCTTAAAAGAAAGAAAAAAGATGTCCGGATCAAACTTACCTCCTGAACTCCCCCAACGCGATTCAAATACTCTTCAAACTGTTTCTGCGGTCTACACAGATGTTAAGGCCTTTTCCCAAAATATCCAGAGAGCTGAATGAATTCACTGAACAACATCAGCTTCTGAACCTCTTTCTGCAGATGAATCATTAACAGAGAGAGGGTTAGTCCATTTCCTTCAGCTAATGAAGTCCTCACACTTTGCTCCTCCTTAACTTAAGCCTAAAATGGCAGAAAGAAAGCTGGGACTTTAAATCATGGTGATCTGCTATTAACTCGGCATTAAAATGGAGTTACATTCTGTAATGATGAAGGGACAGGAGCTAAAATATGAGATAAAGGAGACGTTTAAGTAAGTTATCTTTGTTTAAAACGTGTATTTAAAGCTGTGCATCGGACTGTTTGTTTCTGTATTAACATTAAAATGATAAACCTGTAATCATGATTTATAAAGTTGTGCTAAAAACACACATCAAACAAGTCTCAGATTAAGTCCAAAGTCATTTCATCATCAAAAATACTCAGATTAAAAATGTCTCATAGTGCTTGCATTTACAGCAACAAGATAAAATATGATTCTGTTTCTTATATCACCTGTGTCTGCATGTTATCAACATACAGAGATCAGCTTTAATCTCTATAAATACACTCTGTAGTGCTGCACGACCCCAGGAGCCCCTGGAAGCAGTGGATTGCACCCTGATGTTCCTCAAACAGTTAGTTGTCATGTCGTGCTCTGATGAATGTTTAATCAATTTGTTGCTGAGCAGACCTCTTTAGTGACAACTATTTCACTTTACAATATGTTGACTTATCTGTGGCCCACCCCCGGTCTCGGTGGGCCACAGATAAGTCAACATATTGTAAAGTCTGTGTTCACATCAGGCACATGGGAGGGTTTTGTGTTTTAAACCTTAATGTGCGAAACATAATTTACTGAAGATTTTCTTATTTTTTTCAATCAACTTCTATTGGAGGGGTTTGATCATTTGTAGTACACTTAGAAACCCTGAAATCATTTCGAGCCTTTGACTGTACATAAAGATGAGTGATGCGTCTTCACTTCTTTTTGTTACACAGAAGTGAAGCCAAGCATCAGGCGCCGACATATTGCACTGATGACATCACTTGGAGCTAGGAGCGTTCATTAGACTCTTACGCGGTTTTGACAACCCGCCCCCTTCTGCTACACAAAACAAAATAAAAACTTACAAATATAACGGCAAAGATCCTCCCGATTGTCCACAGCAGAACAGATTCTTGTGTTAGTTTGAAGTTGGCAAGTGAGGTTATGAAAAGTTTGATCGTTACATTTCATCTCCTCGTTCTTCCTCTACTCTGCTGATCCTTTCCATCAGCGCCTCAGAAGCCTCATTTGTCAACAGAGCTGTCAATCACTTACCCCTAATTAAGCATCAAACTCGTTGAAACTAAACTCAGAAAAATGAACACGTGAGCATAAATCAGCGTGACAAGAACTATAATGACAGAAACCATATTAGAGAAAAACATATTTGACGTGTATTTTGATGATATAGTTTGACCTTTATACAGTGATTTAAAAACATCCTCTTCTTTGTTAACCCAGTATGCAGCACATTCCATCTTTAAACAATTGTTTTTGACATATTTCTATTTTTATATCCTTTATTTCAAAAAATGTACCTCCCTTCCTGTGTTTATTTTGAGCATTATGCATCAAAAACCAAAGGAAATTTTATGTATGAGAAAAACGATCTTGGCAGTAAACATAGGTCTGATTCTGAGTGAGATTATCGTCTGTGACAAAAAGTAAAAACAGCAGTCACTGGACGAGGTGAAAGACGAATCAGGACATACAGATTTCATGTGTTTTCATGATCTATGTTAAGGATAGCATCTTTGTAATATAGCACTAAGTAAGGTATTTTATCTGCTTTTTGTAAAGTGTCACGAGATAACACTTGTTATGAGTTGACGCTATACAAATAAAAATTGATTGATTGATTGATAGAAAGTCGAAGATTGTTAATATTTACTCACACCAGAAATCAACTCTATTTGTTAAAACTCTTTTTGAAAGCAATGTTCATTTTCTGCCAAGAATAGAGTTTTATAAGTTTGAAATCTTTCACCTCAGGAGTAACTTTGAGTTTAAATGAATTGAAATAAGATGTTTTTTTTTCTCGTATAAACAGACTGCTCAATCAAGCATCAAAAACTTTGATCCAATGGAAAGTCCTGGGGTGCAGATGGCCTAGCGGTTAGGTCCTGCCCCATTTAGGGAGGCTTTAATCCTCCAAGCGGACGGCCCGGGTTCAAGTCCGACCTGTGGCTCCTTTCCTGCCTGTCTTTACTCACTCTCTCATCCTGATTTCTTACTCTATCCACTGTCCTAACAAATAAAGGGAAAAAAGCCCAATAATACATCACTAAATATCAAGAAAAATCCTGCAGAGTTCCGTTGACTTGAATTAGTTATTGATGCTTAATACAACATGACATCATCACATTAAACTCAAATGTCATTAATCACTTTTTGCCCTTTTAGGGATATCAGTAATGTAATAGTGTGTTAAACATTCATTCTGAAATGTCCCACAAAACACGATTCTTGATGAGTTAAAGCAAAACGAGGTGAGACGGCCTCCATGACATCTTCAGCACACACATAAAAATACTCACACAAATCATCCTGTCGCTGTGTTTTTCAGAAATGGCACGTATGTTTGAAATGTAACATAACGTGTCAAAAATGCTGCGCTGTGAGGTGTTCACAGTGAATGGATTTATCCTCACAGATAGTCCGGCTCAGATCAAAATCCCACACACGGCCGCGCGAAGCTGAACAGGTAAGGATGTTTCTCTCCTATAATGATGCGTGCAATCTACTGAAGGTGATCTCAATTTAATAACTTATAAGAAGTGTAATGTCTTCATGATGTTTGATAATACATGATCATGTGACTCTGTATTTAGTCATTGAAAAGGCATTGTTGCATCATGTAAAGATAAATCAGTACATTGATAAAGAGGGCTCATGTTTCTGATAGCTCGTTCAAAATGATGTTAAAGGTATTTTTTTTAACCAGGCTACCTGCATTATATGCATTTTACTACATCAATATATTAATATTCTGATGGCAAAATGTAACTTTATTATCTGTGTATAAACGTCACACTGAGTCAGTACAAGAGTTTCTGACTTTTGCAGCATTTATATATTTTATATCACCCATTATATCATATTTCATGTCATTAGCTGAACTTGCTCTCAAGATTTCTGCTTTGCCACACTGATGAAAGAATGCAAATTAGTGTAACAGTAAACTAATGAATGAGTTTCTATGACTCATACTATGATTAGGAACATCTGCTAAGGACTTACAGTTTGACTTTATTGAACAACAATATGTGTTTCATTTGTTATTTTTGGTCGATCTGTAATCAGTGATTTTGTTTTTGTCAGACAAACAATCTACCGAGTTATTTTCTGTTCTAATAGATGCCCTAAAATGTAAATGCCCTGTTCTATCAGTCTTCAGTAAGGCCATTTTTCTGTTTAAATTTCCTTCTCCTAATCTGTGATGACAAATGTCTTCATGGACAGGATGTCTGGTGCAAAGATCCTGCTCCTCCTGCAGAGTCTGTCCCGTAGAAAACCTCTGGAGCCTGAAGGAGAGGTGTCAAACTTTCGCCGATGCCTGACCACTCTGGACCTGGTGGCTCTTGGGGTGGGCAGCACGCTTGGGGCCGGCGTGTATGTGCTGTCGGGAGAGGTGGCAAGAACCGTAGCCGGGCCGAGTATCATCATCGCCTTCCTGATAGCGGCGGTGGCCTCGGTCTTTGCGGGACTTTGCTATGCCGAATTTGGAGCTCGGGTTCCCAAGACTGGCTCTGCTTATCTCTACAGCTATGTGACTGTGGGGGAGATATGGGCTTTTATCACCGGCTGGAACCTGCTGCTGTCCTATGTCATAGGTAAATATAGGAGGTGTTTCAGGACATGTTAAAGTACTCTCTTAATAACATCCATCCTCTTAAACTTCACAATGTTTCCAATGAGAATTTATGGTTAGCCTTTTTGTGACTCTGTCAACATTGTACCTTCTTGTTTTTTGTTTTTTTTAAGGGACATCAAGTGTTGCCCGAGCATGGAGTGGGACCTTTGATGATCTCATTGGAAATGTCATTGCCAACTCTCTGGGGAAACAGGCTTCGATGGATTTACCCGGCTTAGCTCCTTACCCAGACTTCTTTGCAGCCGGCCTCATAATGCTCCTGGCAGGTAGGTTTCACAGTCTGAACCCCTCTGACGTGTTACCAAATGAAATATGTTGTTATTGTTATTCAAACATTTTAAGATAACAAAAACAAATTTCCCTGTGTTGAATATAATTTTACTAACGAGGAGCCATCATTTCCACTTCTGAGTCAGCTTTTCATTTTCTGTGTTTCTTCTCCAGGGATTCTTGCATTTGGTGTCAAAGAGTCTGCTATAGTTAATAAGATTTTCACAGCGGTGAACATCTTGGTGCTGCTGTTTGTGATCCTTTCTGGAGTCATTAAAGGGGACATCAACAACTGGTACCTTAGTGAAGATTATCTCCTGGACGAATACGAGTAAGGGCTCTCATTTTTTTGTATACGGTATCATTAAGTATAGAATGAGAACACTTGAATGTATCTACTATAAATAACTAGGATATGTATAACAATGTTGTATCTATACAAATCAATTGCTATTCCTATTTTTTGTTTTCAGAAATCACACCTCACTGAATCAGACCACCACATTTGGCATTGGAGGATTTTTCCCTTTTGGCTTTGAAGGAACATTAGCCGGAGCCGCCACTTGCTTTTATGCATTTGTAGGATTTGACTGCATTGCCACAACAGGTATATAAATACACACACGCATAAACAACACACTGTGAGACTGGAGAGGATCTGGCATTAAACACAAGTGAGTTCAATGAAATGTGTTTTTTTTTTTTTTAGGAGAGGAGGTCCAAAACCCTCAGAAGTCGATCCCGCTCGGGATTGTGGCGTCCCTCCTCATCTGCTTCTTGGCTTACTTCGGCGTCTCTGCCGCCCTGACTCTTATGATGCCGTATTATTTGCTCAGCGTTCACAGCCCACTGCCTGTGGCTTTTACGTACATCGGCTGGGGCCCTGCAAAGTATGTGGTGTCTGTGGGATCCCTGTGTGCTCTGTCAACAAGGTAAAGGAAGCACAGTGTGCCATTTATAAACCGAACTCCACTCTGCAAATGAAAGCAATATCAGTTTCTTCTGCCGGGAATTCACCAGAACTTCATTTTATGACTGCTTATTGATGATTTATTTGAATTGTTTCTCACAGTTTACTAGGATCGATGTTCCCAATGCCGCGTGTTCTCTTCGCCATGGCCAGGGACGGCCTTCTCTTCAAACCTCTCAGTAAAATGAGTGACAGACAAAGTCCTGTCATAGCTACTTTAGCATCAGGGGTTGTTGCAGGTGAATTCAGCCAATTCTAATCAGGTCCACCGGATGAACTTACCCGTCAGCTGACGAAGGAATTTGAATGTTGTTCTTGTCTTTTCAGCTATCATGGCGTTGTTGTTTGACCTGAAGGCTCTGGTTGACATGATGTCAATAGGAACCCTCTTTGCCTACACACTAGTTGCTATATGTATTCTCATATTGAGGTAGGAGGATTCATCATGAATATTACCTGAAGGTAAAATGATTTAAAAAAAAAGACAGAATTTTAACACAGCTCAAAAGTTTGGCAGAAGGGCTTGAAAAATGATAAAATGTGCAATGATGACACAATATGCATTCAGCCCAATATCTATTTCAGCTATTTCATTCAACACCTTATATAGAGGTGAATGTGATGTTAAGCCAATTCTTTGGTCCATTTATTTATAATTCCTCCCTGTTACAGGTATCAACCAGATCTCAGCGAGGATTCAAGTTTCAGCAAAACAGAGCCCTTCACAGTAACCGGACTTTTATATCCTCCATCTCAAGCCACCTCAAGGACATCACAAAATGTGTCTGTTTTGACTGTTTTTATGAGTAAGTGATCATTTAAGTTAAGTTATTAATATACAGCATTTTTCTTTTTTTTATTTGTAACGATCTCTTAATTGACATCGTTCTCTTCAGTCTTTTTAGCTGTCGTTCTAAGCCTCGTCATATCGAGGGCAGTGGACTCCCTGCAGGCCCTCCAGTGGTGGAGTTTACTTTGTGTCTCTATATTTACTCTGATGTTTGCCCTCACTACCCTGATCATCTGGAGACAACCTCAGAGTGTATCCAAAGCTGCTTTCATGGTATGCCTCTATGCATCTATCCATCTATCTATCTATCTATCTATCTATCTGGGAGCATAAAACGATGTGGTTTGATATTGATTTTAGCCACCATCATTACTGGCATTATACAATTTGATGTGTCAGTGAAGGACATTATTCCTAACCAAAAATATCAACCAGCATTTTACCACTTTGAATTTCTACACAAAAAGAGCAAAGTATTTTCTCATTATTTGTTACAACATTTCTGCTCTTATACAGGTTCCTTTCGTGCCGGCGCTTCCTATTTTCAGCACTTTAGTCAATGTTTATCTAATGGTTCAACTTGGATCAGACACATGGATCCGCTACGCTGTGTGGATGGCAGTAGGTATGTAAAAAAAAAAAAATGTCCTTTTAGAATAAATAAATAATTTTAATTTCAATCAAATACGATGAGCATGACCATGTTTAACATAAATCTTCTTTGAACAGGTTTAATCATCTACTTCTGTTATGGTGTTCACCACAGCGTGCAGAAACAAAGGCTTCAAAATTCACACAATCAAGTCAGTATTCACAGCATGGCTATCACGGAGGAAAACTTTGAGCCTGGACAAGATTTGAATGGTTAGACATTTATGAAAAAACTTCAGAGCGCTGGTTTGTGTTTTTTTATAATACTGTTTTGTCATTTTACTGCATCGGTTACAGATACTGATATATCAGAGTTAAACAAGGAATAAAACAACATTCAAAAAGCAAAGTGTTCCAACTTATGGACCAGTGAAGTATTTGTCAAAGTGTCAAAAAATCACATTCATCTCATTAATAAATGTGTTGAAATGTATACAGGTCTTCTTACAATAACAAACCAGTGTGTTGTACATACAATGCATTTAGTCAGAGTGTAACGTGTTTAAAAATACTTGCATTAACTCACAACAACTTTACGTTTATGCAGTTGAGCTGTTGAATATTTACAAGTATAGAACAATACGTCTAGATGCAAGGAATAATTTTTCTCTTAAGTCCCCCCACATTTTCTCTACTGCATCAAAAACTTTATAATGTTATCAAACTCTGTGTTGTGTATTTGTGTAATTTTTTTTAAAATAATAATGTATACACAAAGTGAAATAAACACGACAGTATCATTTTGGATAAGCATGTATCCACTTTCTGCCTCATCTCTCTATGGACAAAATATCATAACTGTGTTGGAAACCCACCTGCCATATTATTTCTTTCTTTCGTTCTAAATAGAAGAGAATAGAATTACTTTATTGATCCCAAACTGGGAATTTGTGGCGTTACAGCAGCAGGTCGTCCAAACACACAATATGAGCAAAAAACACAACGTTAGCAAATCTAAACACAATATAATATTAAATACAAAGTAAATAAGCACTCAAAATATCAAAACTAAGAATGGGAATATATACAACCAGGATTTAACTAAGCTAGTCTTAAATATGAAAGATTAAATGTAAATGTGCAAAAATAGAGTTGTAAATGGTTGTAAATTAAATATGGAAGATTAAATGTAAATGTGCAATGTAAATGTGTTTCTTTCTTAATTTCTTTCTAAATATATTTCTTTCTAAACTTGTTTTTTATAATAATTAAGATTTATTATAACTCGTTTATTTAAATCGCTTGTAATCTTTATACACAACCATATACAGTATAAACAACACGAGTGGAACTTCTTGACGGCGTCGTTGTTTAAGGAGACGCAGTTTACGTGGCACGCAGACGTGAGCCAGCCAATCAGGGAGTTTACATTTGAGTGCAACGTCACTAGCCTTAACCAATCGGCGAGTCGCTCTGCTTGCAAGCGCATCGTTCAAAAACGAAAACCAGTCGCGTTTGTTAATTCAGCGATGTCAGGGCACAGTACGTTAGTGTAGTTTAGTTTCAGGTCGCTCGGTTTTAAACCAACCACTTTTACTTTTTGTGAAATACTTTAGTGTTGGTGACAAACGTTGGAATTTACGGACATCGAGCAACTACAAAATCCATTTGGATATTCTAGGTAAGTCAAATGTTTAACCTCGTGGATACTTCAAGCGGTTTCATTCAATGCTTCACAACAACAACAACAACATCGATAACCTGCTAAATACCATTAAGATGAAGTTGTAAATGTCTAAAACTTATTTTAAAGCTTTTATCCAGCTTTCCAACTGCAACGAAGATGATAACAACAGATTTAATACAAACAAAATATAACGATAATGTTCTTCAAATGTGACTCTGTTTACCTGAGCGTCAGGAGATTAATGTTCATTTTGAATAAAGAGGGGTTAATGTTACTAGTAAAGTCTTTTAAATACATTTGTGTAGCCCATATCTACATTATAATAACTCCCCGTATGTTCACTTGTTAAGCTCCCTCCCGTGTTAAAAGATCAACGACTGCAGGAGGTGTGGCCTGGACAGGCAGGGAGTCTGGTTTAGTTTTGAATCTGCATGTTATTACACACCCTGGACTGGTATGTGTCAGGTATGGTCAGACTGGTATGTGTCAATAACAGTGACTTAGACTTAAGCCTGATGTAGGGGTAATGTTTGATAGTTTGATGAGAACAAGTGTATTATGTTGCAATTCTTGGCAAAATGATTATGGCTCTCAGGAACACAGAATGTAAGCTGTCCCAACTCAGTTAGGTTAAATGTTTAAAGTTATTTGTAGAGAGAAATATTAGTAGTAAAGTGTGTTGCTCCTCTTAAACCTGGGGCTCAATCAAGTTTATCTCAGAACTGTCACCTAAGTCTTCCCTATCTATTTTGATAGTCTCTGTGTAAACCAGTAAAGCCCAGTCCAATCAAAAGCATCTGTTTTTTTAATTTTTATTTCAATGGTAAAACTATTCTGCACCAATCCCCAACTTGTCAGGACATTCGACAGCCGTGAAAATAAATACCTGTTTGAGTTTTATTGTAGTTCATCCAGTTTCTGTGTTTTCTCACATTGTCTGGTCGTGACACACCTTCATTCAAACGAATCCTTTTGAAATGTTGAGTTTCTGCCTGAGGCCACGTGATGTTAGAGATTTGCATCTTCAGTGATGGCCTTTATTATATGCTAACTTTGGAAGAAGTACTTCCAAAGAGCTGAGTAAGACACACCAAAATGGGTCCTTTTTTCAAGATGTACTTGTGGGCTTTATGCCTTTCTTTAGAGATAGAACAGTGGACTAAGTCAGGAATCGGGGACTCATGATGAGTCCGGGATGACATGCGGGAAAGAAGCCACAGGTTGGACACGGGAACACCATCCTCCACACATGGGATGCATGCACCAGGCCACTGGCGCCACCCCCCCACCCCCCGATGGGTCCTTTTAAACACTAACTAGTACTTTGATTATACATCCCTATCCTGAGCCTACATGTGAAGGAACGCTACACGGTGACTTAGTCAGACTTTTCAGGCAGGTTGGAAAGATGTTGAAATCAACGCAGCCAAACATTTGTATACTTTTTGACACAATGTGTTTTGAAATGATACAATCTCTGTTATTTTAGTATTGGAAAGAGCTTGAAAAAATACTATACAGTATATATTAGTTGCTCATAGGTTTAACCTAAATCTGTATCAAGGGAGAGAGAGCACTGAATTAATTGCACATAAATTGAATTTGTGCAATTTAAACAGTTTGAAGGAGTTTCTTTCAATATGCTAATCGAAAACCAGAACTTACCCCATATGCTTACACCATGCTGTGGTGTCAAATCAGCTCTAATGTTTTTACTAGAATCGTATCGAAGTTTAAAATTCTAGTTTCGTGACAACCCCAGTGAAAACAACTTGATGTACTCATAAAGATTTGTGTCATTGTAACAGGTCAGCATGGCGCTGTCTTTGTCCTCCCCGTGTGGCTGCCCCTATGATGAAGATGATGAAATAGCCGTGTTTGAGTCCACGGCAGCAGAGCTCGGAGGCAAGACCAGACCGCGTCTGCCAGAGATCTCTGTGATTTCCCCCGGCCTGGACCCTCGCCCATCCATTACAGAATCGGTGAGAGGCGACGTTTATGTGTTGCACTGAACCCTGTTTGTAGTCTCATTGTAAACAAATGAAGCAGTTTTCACCATTAGTGTATCTTTAAAATGTTGAACGCATTTCCTACATTGAAAAAAGTACAGCAGGTTTTCTTAAATGTTTTGAAACACACAGTCTTAACGTTGACTTGTGTAGTAGCTTGTTGGACCTTTTAATGGTTCATGTTTTGAAATCCTCCTTTTTTTTTTTTAAATGTTCTTCTAGAAACTAACCGTGAAACCTGCAGCAGGGAGACAGGGAAGCTGTGATGGCGATAGCGGAGAAAGGGTGAACGTTTTTCTGCGAATCCGTCCACTTTCTGGGACCGAGCGAGACAAGGGGGAAGAGCAGGTGAGACCATGAAAAGCAACATGAATTCTCCTGTGTCTGTTTCTCCTCCCCCCCCCCCCCCCCCCCCCCCCCCCCCCCCTTTGGTTAGATATGTGCCTTTATTGCTTGCAGCGCATCTGTGCTCAAGATCTACTCTTCTTTTAGGGTTGTGTGGCGGTCCAAGATGAAGAGACTCTGCTGCTTAAAGCTCCAAAAGAATCTCAGAACATGAGGACTGCAGAGAAGGGCATCACCCAGAGCATGCACAAGTTCAGCTTCTCAAAGGTAAGGAGGTCACACTTCTACATTGTGTTGATTTGAAGGTTAAAAAATATTGTTGTTTAGATTATTTTATAGCTGCTAATTGATGTACACAGCATCCAATGACTTAATAATAAATGTAGGCACTGAGGTGATGTGTTTTCGACTTTGAAAAGCGGCCACAAACTGATGATTGATAATCAACCATTTCCCCCAGATTTTTGGCCCAGAGACAACACAGCAGCAGTTTTATGAAAGCACGATGAAGACGATGGTGAAAGACGTGCTTCAAGGAGAAAACAGACTCCTCTACACTTACGGTGTCACCAACTCTGGAAAGACTTACACTATTCAGGGTATGTTCCCCCTTCCCCCTTTTTCAGACTGTCCCTTTAACAAAACAATATACAACAAAGGTTTCATTGTTGTGACCGTGTGCAGCTTTGCACGATGGTGGTAGATGCTGACACACAATCAAAAAGAAAAAATGTCAAACTTTGACCTGCAGGCAGTGGTCGAGAGGCTGGCCTGCTGCCTCGGGCTTTAGCGTCCCTGTTCAGGAAACTGCAGGGTCGCCTCTACGGTGCCATGGACCTGAAGCCCGTCATGTCTCAGGATGTGAGGCAGCTTGACTCCGGCGAGGTCAGGGCGGAGGAAATCCGCAGAAACTCTCTGCTCAAAGAGGTAAAATGAAAAAAAAAACACTATTAAGAGTCATGAAAAATGTCATTCTGTTTTCCTTTAGTGTCCCAGTCGTCAGTAATGTACATTTGTTTATATCTGTTATAGCAGCATGTCATTTTGTTTTTTCCATTTATTAATCTTTGTCCAAGCAAGCCATGAACTTGCAGACAAAAACTTCCAGCTCTGTCTCATGAATACACACTTTACATCAAAAGGTTTAAAAGTTACTTTCTCAAAGCCATTTATTGGACTTTTCAAAAATAAAAGGAGTGTACATTTTTTCAAGTCTGGGTTCTTCTTACATAAATCTGTCTGATTTTATTAACCGCACTACGTATGTGAATATAATCATTCAAACGTGAGCTAATGTGCTCATTGTGTTTGTTACAGGATGAGAGTCAAAACGCTCGTCGAGGTGGAACCACTACAATCTGGGACAGCGGTGTTGGAGGACTCTCCTCTACATCTAACTGTGCCACCCAGCTTGAAGGTGAGAAGGACATGATGGGTGTTAGACAGTGATTCCATTATGGATCTCCAAATGCCTTTTTATTACCGCTTTCTTGTCCTTCCCTGGTACATTAATCGTCAACTCTCACTCTTTGCAGACGCCGACAGCGTGTGTCTGGAGCCTGACAGCCTCTCACACAGCGGAGGTGACGATCTGGAGGACGGGGTGCAGTTTTCTATCTGGGTGTCCTTCTATGAAATCTACAATGAGTTCCTGTATGACCTTCTGGATAATTCGCCCTCCCTGCAGCTTAGAAAAAGGGTCACACTGCGCCTCAGTGACGACAAGCAGGGCAACCCCTATGTGAAAGGTGATGTTTGTTTGTTATAAAAACGTCAAATACTATTCTACAGTAGCTACATCGGTTGCTGCTTTTTGCTAAATGAGGGTGACAGGTTGCCAAGATGTTCTCTACTTCAATACTTTTAGAACACACCTCGTCTTTTAAAACAATACGATCTGTATTATTTGAATGATCCATCGTATCTTAGAGTATCAAAGGTTTTTTTTTTTTATGCAGATCTTCATATTTTTAACCCCAAGCTGCTCCAGGAGTAAGAGAAGAGGGCACAGGTGGTCCATTCAAATTCGCGGCAGAACAAATACTGAGGTTTTGCAAATCCATAAGGGATCTCTTAAAGATGCAGAAGTTACAATTATGTCTCTAACAAACAGCCAGAGAGCAGAAGAAGTGACAGTGTCTAAGTTTAGTCTAAGTCTAAGTGTCATTTGTTCCTGCTATTTTTGTTGCTGCGGTATCCAAACGGGTGTCGATATCGTTGGATTTTTACTAACATGCTATAAAAGTTGGAAAATTCTGGTATCACGACAACTCTACAATAGTGTCATTTTTATTCTGCTTGTTCTTTCAGACCTCACCTGGATCCAGGTACGCAGTGCAGAGGAAGCTTGGAGGATTCTGAGAACTGGACACCGTAACCAGAGCTTCGCCAGCACTCACATCAACCACAACTCCAGCCGCAGGTAGGAGCAAATTCGGTGCCTCTCAAAACCTCATTTTCATTTAGTACGTCCATGTTTTTTTCTGACATTGCTGATGGTACATTTATCGTCTACACAGCCACAGCATTTTCTCCATTCGGGTCGTGCACGTTCGCCAAGAGGTAGATTCCAACACGGCGATGCACACCAGCGAGTAAGTTTAACCCCTTGATACCCAAAATACTTTTCGGGTTCTGATTTTGATGTTGACAAAGTGATAAACCAGGGTTGTGTCTAATGCTTTGTCTTCTTTAGACTGACTGTGTGTGATCTGGCGGGGTCTGAGCGCTGTAAAGAGCAGCGGAACGGTGAGAGGATGAAGGAGGCTAACAACATCAACACGTCTCTCTTAACGCTGGGACGCTGCATCGGCGCTCTGAGGCACAACCAGAACAACAAGTATGTGTTATGAGCCCTTTTCACCTATGCGCTCCTGCTTTTCTTCTTCAAACATGTCCCTCGTATGGATTGATATTTAGAGACACTTCCTACGTTTGAACATCTGTTCTGTACTCGTCACAGGTCCCGAGCCCCTCAAGTGGTGCCCTTCAGGGACAGTAAACTGACCCGGGTCCTGCAGGGCTTCTTCTGTGGCCGAGGAACATCCAGCATGGTGGTGAACATCAATCCATGCGCCTCCATCTACGACGAGACCCTCCAAGCCCTCAAATTCTCAGCCATCGCTACTCAGGTAACCAAACACACTTTACGTACTGAACTTCTGATTTGGGTGATTTTTGAGAGTGACGGATTAAAGAATAATCCCTCTTTGTTATTTCAGCTGGTCCACGGTCCGTCCACAAAGACCAGAGTGGCCTACATCCTGTCCCTGCTGCGTGAGCCGTCAGCGCACGGTAACGACAGCACGGTGATGGAAGAGGAAGACGATGAGAGTGATGTTGAAGACGGAGATATCACCATGTTTAATACTGAGGTAATATCGTTGTCTCTTGTATGTGAGAATAAAATATTTACTGACGACAGGAAAAAAAAGAAGAGATGTCTGTTTTTAAAAATCCATTTTTACACATTGATATTTTCTAGATAATGTCAGGACATTCAGGCCCTGATGTTTTCAAGAACTTGCCTTTTTACACACGAGCCTCACAGCAGAACATTATCAGTGTTGGATTTGATCTCACAACTCAAAATACTATAATGTAGGTGACGGGGGCAGCCAAGTAGTGAATGCAGAAGGAAGGATTTTTTTGGTACTGTTTCTGGGTTACTTTAATCACAACATGGATAAGAACGTTTCCACTAGGACACAGCCATGGAAACATTATTATTATCAGAGTATAAAGCAGTGAAACAAGTGAACGACAGTATCATCCTGTCAACTTGCTTGCAGCTAAATTTTCCTATTTAATCTCACCTGCTTACCATTCTTTACTGGGAGGCTGGCAGGAATAAATCCGGATGATGGCAGGGTGAGAAATTTAGCTGTTTGTGTTCACACACGCAGCCCACCTGTTGTATGGCGTCTGGAAATATTCAGGAGTTTAGTACCTGTGTGAAAAGGGTTAACAATTGATTGTTAATGTAGCGTCTTAAACAACCTGTTGTCCAGTGTTCCTCACAGCTGATTGTTTTTTTTTTTGAATCTAGGCTCTCCTGCAGGCCATCGATGTCCTGAAGAGAGAGGTGCAGCGTCAGCGGGAGGAGAAAGAGGCTCTTGAGGCGAATGTGAGAGAGCAGGTGGTGTCTGAGATGATGGAGGTCATCACTGGGATGAAGAACGACTTCAGGTGTGTTTCTTTTAATCCTTTTTTTTTTTTTTTTTTTCTGTGAAAGAAATGTCCCTAAATGTGAAGTTGTTAATTAAACTGCAGACAAAGTGTTTGAATATATCATGGATGCAGATTTTAAGTTGTGAAGTCCTCTTGATGTACAGTGAGACCTTGGAGACGGAGAGAGCTCTAATTGAAGAGAGATACGAAGACAAGATATCAAACATTCAGAAACATTTGAAGAAATTCTACAGCCAGGAGCTGAAGGTGGGCGCTTCATCATTTGCTTTAAGTACTTTAAGGCAGAGTCTGTCAGAATGCAGTATGTTTACTATCTTCTGTAATGGATACTTTACCCAAACTCATTTAAATGTCCAGAATGTGGCGGTTTTTGTTAGCACATTATTCACATTAATCTAACGTACTCGGTTTGGTTCTATTTTTAGGAGCGAGATCAGGAGATTGAAGCTTTATCTGCCGCCCTTGAAAAGAAGAAGCCGACTGAGTCAGTCCCCGTGTGGGTGCCGCAGGAAGACTCTGAGGGGCCTCGGCGTTCTCAGCGTCTCAATTGTCAGCCTGACGTCAGCAGACTGAATGCTGAGCTCAACCAGTGTCGTGCTGAACTGCTCTCTAAGACACAAGGTAAGTCACAACATCACAGGAACAATCAGATCATTATTTTTCAGGTGAGGTATTGTTCTTGGAAGATGACTTCCTCCTTCTGCTTGTCTGGGCAGAACTGGTGAAGCTGAAGATGCAGCTGGAAGTTCCAGGTTCAACAGGCGCCCTCACCTCTTCTGCTGATCGCAAGCTGGAGGAAGGACAACGGGTCAGTTACTGCTGTATTATATTTAAGTCGTTAGCGTTTTTGTTTTTCATACCCTTAAAAAGATTGAATCCCTTTTTTTTTCCCCTACAGAACCTGCGCCAGCTGCGTGGGGACCTGCAGAGGCTCGGGTTGGACCTGCAGTCTGGTGAACGCGCCTGCTGTCGTAACACAGGAGGAGAGAGGCTGCGGCAGGCCTTAGCCACTGCAGATGAGACACTAGCCAAACAGGTAGGACTACAAATGTTTATAGCAGGGGTGGGCAACTGGCGGCCCGGGGGTCAATTGACAAAATCTGCCATGAAATCATGAAAACCAGAAGTATGTCCATAATAATATTTGATCACTGGCATATGTTGAGTTAAATTTGAGATATTATTGACTGTAATCATTTTTATATCCTACAATTTGGCCCCTCTGGCAGTGAGAATTAAATGAATGTGGCCCTTGCTGTGACCAAAGTTGCCCATCCCTGGTTTATAGTATGATGTTCCTTAATTTATTGCTATTGCAAAGCTCACTAATTTGAATTAGTTGTGCTTATTTCTTTGTTCGTGGCCGATTATTACATTTGACAGATGTCAATTTAAATGTAATTGTCAGGTGTACTTGAAGTATACTACTTTCATTTTTAAAACCAAAAGAGCTTTTCTTTTAATTAAATGTATTTAATTGCTGAAGAAAAACAGCCAAAGCAGTTTTAAGTCTTTGAGTGCAACTCTCAACTTTGATCCTTTCTCTTTCTCTCCCTCTGATCTCTTCACTAACGCTCTTAATGCAAAGCCAGCTATTAAACTAAATCTGGGTTTCTAACATCTCACCAGGTGATTGCTGAGCATTAGCATGATTATGCATTTCATTTTGCTTGACTTACCTTTCTCTCAACCTCCCTCACCTTCAACCCACCCCACCCCTCCACTCCCTTCCCCCCCCCCCCCCCCCCCCCGTGGTCTCGTCTAACCTTGTTAACTGACTTCTTCTCAGGACCAGATCCTGTTGGAGCTCCAGAACGGCCTGACGCTCGTAAAAGCCGACTTAAGGCGGAAAGCAGAGACCCTGGCCCAGACACAGGCTGTCCGGCCCCAGCTGCCCACCTCCGGTTCTGTCCCGCCCGCAACCGCTGCAGGTTCCTGTAAGAAGAGAGGCTGTGTGGCTGCTGCACCGACTGACACAGAGAACCGACCTCCACAGAAACGGCCCTTTTTCCAGTCTCTGTTCCCGACACGTACCCCGACCCGCCAGTACAACACTCGAGCATGTCAAGGAGCAGATACCCCCTACTCACAGATCCTGCGTTCCCGCCAGCCTTCACCCCCTCCCAGCCCTCTCCTCACCCCTCGCAATCTCAGGGGGAAGTACTGAGCTCTCTGAAGCCACATAGGGAGTATCGTCTTTTATGTTATGCAAAAAGAAAAGTTTATATTCGCTCAAACTTTATGGTATTTTATATTTTTTGTACATATTCACATTTTTCAGTAGTTAGCTCGGTGTTGTCAAACCAAATACAGATATAATGTTCATGCCAGTTGCACATTTATGCTTTCATTGGGGTTGCAGTATGCTAGTGAGAAAGCTGCTTAGTGGTAAACAGTTACAGTATGTATAGTAGCAATAATGTGTGTGTGTGTATAATTAACCTGGTCTGCATGTCCTTTCAATCCCTTCACTGTAACTATTTTCTGTTCTCTACAATAAAATCTGTGAAAACGTTGGGAGTTATCTTTAGTATCACAGTGGATTAAAAAAAACATTTTACGTCGCATTTTTACACTGTAAATATGTTTAGATCTCTTTAGTGGTGTCATGTAATATACAACATTAAACCCAAAGCTGAAAGCCCTTAAGTTATAGGCACGCCTTTATTTCAACTATTTACATATAAACAGTTTCGATGACTGCAGGTCAAACGTGATGAGTTGGTGTTGTCTTTCTTCTACATGTGTATATATGTAAATAGTTAAAGGTGACCGTTTCAGCGCACCTGATCTTTTTTAGAAAGTTGACCTATTACAGTTATAGGTCAACAGTGTAAAAGGATTAACACTGAACTTTCATAATATAAAAGAGTAGTTGAAAATCTGTTCAAAGACATTATACATAAGGTTTACTGCAGTGTATAAATCTGACTTACAGTTGTCAGCATTTATTATGTATTTGTTTTTTTCAGTTGAAGTATCAAATGAAATGATGGCAAATTTTACAAAAAAAGAAAGCAATTTTAATGTCATTAACAATTCTCTGTCAAAAGTAACTCCTGCCAACACAAACACCCACAGTGTCGTGTTTCAGGACACACACATTGTCCACTTTGAAGCCAGCGAAAGAGAAGGTCCGGGGGGGGGGGGGTCAGGGTGTAAAGGAGATGAGGTTCAGTGGAGAAACCCTCCTGACGGGTGTGTTGTTGTTTGAGAGCGGCGCAAATAGATCTGCCGATGGAGTCTCGATCTGATCTCTGACCAGTGAAATCTGTCTCAGCAGAGCCTTCCCCTCTTCACGTGCCTACAAGCAGAATGACATGTGACACCAGTTAGTGTGTTACTACTACACAAACTAGACAACACTGCTCAGAGACACTTACGTCGTTGTAGTCACAGCAGCGTTGCGCGCAGAGAGACGCCTCATCGTAGAGCTTGTTCTTGAAATAATACTGACCCAGGTACCGCAGGGCTGTGCTCACCTCTGCATGCTCCAGTTGTTCCTTTGATGACAATATTTCATTAGGAATAGACTTCTTTATACAACATATGGCCAAAAACATTCACACAAACAATACATCCAACTTCTCTTTTTTTCCCAAGCTGCATTAAAAGCTAGCTAAATCATCGCTACATGCTCTGTTAAGACTTCCTGTAAGGTTTGGGATCCAGGCTGCAGCTTGGATTTGTTCCCACTCAGCAATAAGAGCACAAGTGATGCTGGCCACACTCTTCTGTCCAATTCATCCATGTGTAGACAGAATGGATGTCAGGACTCTGATTTATTGTATGCTTTTGTATTCAGATTTTCCTTGGTTGTTACTGAGGGGTCAGCTGGAAACTTCACATCAATTTGTAAACAGGCATATTTAAAGATGTATTTAGATCAGGGCTACACAATTAAATGCAATTACATTTTTTTTTAAATTACAACATTTGCAATAATACATCGCAAATGTGTCAATTTATCGCAATAAGTGAGAAATTATTTCATGCAATGCTTTCTGACTGAGCATCATTTGACCCATTCGGCAGAGGTTTGAGTTCGGCAAGGCTTTCACACTATTTTGATGCATTTGATGCTTTACATTTTGCGGATTCAAGAGAAACATGCTGGACACACAGGTGTTATATAAAACATGAAGAACAACAGATAGACTACCTTTTTTTTTTTTTTTAAGACTGCAATTCTGTTATGAAGCTCCCCTGTAACGGCGTCATATTTGTGTCACAGTGTGTGATTTCTCATTGCGTTGGCACAGAGGCATAATGTGTAAAGAAACAGCGGGAGCTTCACACACACACAGCGCTGTTTCCGCCCGCGTCTCCAACATTTTACAGTGATCCCGTCTTTACCCCTGTAGTGCCTCTATTACCTCTGATGCGGGCTCAGTGGTAGGTCACCTTGGTCCCACAATAACACTTCAGTTACAATTACATTGAATGCACAGTGGCGTCACAGGGGCGTAAATACCCTGCCTTGAAACGGTAATATATACAAAACAGGATATAGCTCTGTAAGTTACAGCTAGAATACACATTCGATTGTTGTGAATTTATCACACTTTATATTGTTATCGCATTATCAAACATTGTTTTACCATATCTTATATTTTTCTCATGTTGTGAGATGTGACTCAGATCATTTGATCAACTTACCCCACAAGAGAAAATGTCCTGGATGTAAAGCATATAACACTGGGCAGCATCATCGTACTCATTCAGCTGCTCATGGAGCCTGCCAGAGGAGTCACACATTACATTAGCTCTAACTTATGAGTGGTTTAAATAACATGTTAACATATGACAAAGAAAATAGAAAAAGAACAGATGTATTTATTTGAATCACAATCTTCACGATCACTCTGATGTAATGTTAGTTTTATCATGTTCTCTTGGAATAGAGAAATAGACACTTACTTTGCCAGTTTGAGCAGAGCCATTTTCTCCACATCCCCGACAGAGTATGCCCTCCAGTAACACTACACATCAATAGAATATTGTCAGATCATCACACAGACGACAAAAACGTGGCTTTACAACACCAAGCAGAAATGTCTGACAGTTGAAACGTGTGTACCTTCTTGGCTTCCAACTGCTGTGACAGCTTTTCGTAGCTTTCACCAAGTGCAACCAACATGCGAGAGTCATTGGGCCTACAAAAAAAACATCACAGTATGTCAAAACAAACAATGACCATTCAGTTTATGATCACTTACTTTTTAAAAATCACATTTATTCTTTGAATTGTCTTCTAGATTAAAGGCCTCTTTTTTTGTTCTTTGTACCTGAGCTGATGAGCCTTTCGGTAATAGTACAAACAGTAAAAGGGCATCTTCAGGATCTCATATGTCTGTCCCAGGCCGTACCAGGCTCTGTAGTCTCGCTTGTTGACTTCTATGGCATGCCTGATAGAAAAAATAAAGAAGTCAACATGACGAAACAAAACGCTTATTAACAACCTGAGCAGGAATGAATCTCCCATGCTGCTGTGAAACGTCTGGCGTTAAGTATCATAACACACACTGACAAACAAATCCATCATTTTAACTGAAATCTACTCCTTCATGTTCAGTCTGACCTGTAGGCCTGGATGGCAGCTGACGTGTTTTTCATTTCCATGTATTCGTGGCCCATGAGGGTCCAGGCCCCGAGGCAGCGAGGGTTCAGTTTGAGGGCCCGCTGAAAGTACAAAGCTGCCTTCTCATGCTGAGAGCGTAAACTGTAGTAGTTACCTGTAGATGAGACAAAAAAACACAGTTAATGCTGGCTAACCATCTCACATATATTTCAGATATATAGAAAAGAGGCTGGCCATCACATCATTAAAGCTGTAAACGGAATGTTTTCATACATTTCATTTATAGAATGCAATCGATTATCATCATAATCATCAGTATCGATCAGACTGCCGTAACACTTACCAATAACGCAGCACGTCTCTACTCTGTACTTGTCGATCTCCACCAGGTTGTGGGCCAAGTAGCTCAACTCTGGCTTCATGCTCTGTGTGACAAAACTCACAGTATTTTAGATTACAGGACGAAAGAAAGAAAATCAGTCTGATCCACACAAGGAGGTACTTCTCCTCTAAGCTCCTGAGCTGAGCTTTTTAACAAGTTCTTGCTCCTGACATGCTGGGCAAACAGACATATATAAATCTATGGTACTGTATGTAATGCCATTGCTCTTATCATTATGTGTGTTCTCTGATGTCTCCTGTATTTCCTTTTTTTAATTATTCTAGCTGTTTGTGAGATGGTGGTTGTGTGGTACTGCTGGCTATAAACAAAAATTAGCCCCTGTAGGATAATCAAGAAATCCTTGATCCTTGAAAACATGTGATCCTTCAACAATATTTAAAGATCCAAATAAGAACATCTGGATGTTTGAGCCCTCTGTTAGTAAGAAGAATCTGTCTTCTTTGCTTTTTGTGCCGCACCACACATGATTTAAACCAATTCTTTGACATGTCTTCTTCTTCTTTGCTAATCACTGAGTTATCATCAAACAATAGTGAACTCACTTTGACATAGAGCAGGTTAGAGAATGTGTCCATGTTGTCGATGCGAAACGGATCCTGCTCCCTCAGCTCATTGAACAAAGCCAGAGCTTGGTCGATATCTGTAATAAGAGACAGTTTAATATCAAACGTGTCCCTGAGACAGGCAAAACTGTCACCATGTACCGTAAACAGATGGAAGACGAACCTCTGATGTTGTGATAGGCGACAGCGATCTGCGAGATGATGTAGGTGCTCTTAGAAAAGCCGGCCTCCATGAGGTTCTGATATTTCTGTAACGCTTCTTTGATCATCTGCAGCTCGGTGTACATGTGGGCCATGAAGAAGTCTTTGATCCAGCAGTCAGGCAGAGACAATGACTTGAGCTGAGGAAGAGACGGATGGGATTATTTAAGATTGCAATATAACCTGAGATTTACCTTTTCTCACTGTTTGTTCAGAAACATAAAGTGTAATCTGCCATCCTAAGTGTGCATTGTGAGAGTGGCTTTTAGGTATAAACGTTACAGCGGACCTGAGAAAGGAAAGTGGTCGAAGTTGTTTTTAGGAGCAGCATTTATATTCATACTCACTGAAAACAGAGAGAAGTTATATTCTAATTACAAACAAAACACACTGAGGTACTGAGCCGAGCCAAAAGGGGGAGGTGAAAACTTCAGCTCATTATACCAACATGTTCACATATCACATATACAGCAACGCAACTCTTTAACTACAAAGCAGAACAAATGATTTTTAATCAAGTTTCCAAATAAGAAGGGACAACCAAACAAGACAACAATGTGTTTCAATCTTCTCACAAATACTGTTTATCATAGCTCATCTTCATATTTGTTTAATGAAGAAGGTGAAGTGCACATTTTTAATTTCTTTGATACCACTGCTCTACAAGTTTACACCTTTGGAAGATACAAAGTCCTGTTCTATATTTCTCCTTTTCATTGTTTGGCTTTTTAAATGACCTGTCCCCTTAAGTTTGAGACCTGCGCGCTCTTATCTCAGCGAGGAAGAAAGTGATATTGCGCAGTTTTAAGTTCAGCTAAGTCATTGAATTTTAGAGCGTGTAAATTAATAATGAGTGTGCTGGTTCCTTCATAGTAGTTTGATTGATTTACAAATCTTAACTTGGAAGAATGGTGTTAGTACGTATTTTCATGGATTCATTAATTTTGTGGACATATCTTTAAATTGTGTCAACCATCTTCGGTTAATTCTTCTTTTGGGTCTGTGAAGCTGTAACCTTATATGGTGAAACATCTAAATTGTAGCAGATCTATGTTTGGATAGGATCCAACCATATGTTGTCAACAACTGTTTGCTAGACAAAGAGTCTACATCTGTTACGTATGCAAATCAATGTCATGTCATCTTTATTGTTTTATAGCGATGTACCCAAATGGAAAGGAATTTGTGGGCTGTACCTTCCAGCAGAATATAAGCCACACTGTGTGATGAAGACTTTGCCATTTGGCCACTTTGCCAATGATTGTCAATGATTGCAAGCAATTGTGAGATCTTGGTCAGCGATGGTCTGCACTTTGTCAGCCATGTGTGTTGTGTTTCTGTGTTGTCTGACCATGGCTGAATAAATCCTAAGATGATCCACAGTCTGTTTCCATTTTCATCATTGTCCATCTACTACAGAAATAACCCCCACCTAACAAATGGCCATGTTTTTTTTTTATGTGTTACCCCGATCTCCACACAACAGGTCAGATACAGAATGAGAACAGTATATGAGTTCTGATGCACGATAGTTAATAAGTTCATTTCACAATTCAGTGTATATGGGTAAAACACAAAGGAGGTTACCATTTCAATGTTGGTGACGAGGTTACTCAGCTCCAGCCAGGCTCCCCAGTGAAGTGGGAGCGCATGAATTGCCTCAACAAACACCTCCACCGCCTCCTTCAGTAGATCCAGCTTTCGTAGCACCACCCCATACCTTTTTAAACACACACACACGTAAATAGTTTATGAGTACAACTCTGCAAAACCTGCACACAGTGTGTACATTTAGGAGGAAAGACTCTTACAGGTACAAGGTGAACCCGTCCAACTCTCCTGCAATATGCTTCTTACTGAGCTCAACCCTCAGTTCTCGCAATGCTTCATTTCGAACCTGACCCTTCTCAAGGGGACCTGGACACACACGCACACGCACACACACACACACACACACAATAAAAAACAGTGTTATTGGACAGATCATTACTTTCAGCTTTTACATAAATAAACATGAAACAGACAATTCCTCACCGAGGCTGTCCACAGTTTCATCGTCCTTCTTCTTCTCCCCTGACTGAGGATAAAAACAGAATCTCTCAAAAAGTCTATTTGTGGAAGCAAAAGGAGTCTGTACATGCCGGATATGTAAAGAAACTTACCAGATAGCGAGAGTACATATAGAGGAAATAAGCCTTCTGACTGCAGCAGCCTTTCAGAAAGTACGCAGCACGGTCATACTCTTTCAGGTCAAAGTACGATTTAGCCAGAGTGAGTGCATCCAGGTCTTGTGCATCTTCCTGTATTAAAAACACACAGACCAACCATGACAAAGAACAGTCATCAATATCATATTTTCTATGGTAAATTAATCAATGAATATCTAGTTAAAAATCACCAACGCACTTTATGATGTAGTAACAGTATTATTGACTCCGACTTAAATTTCAACATACAAAATCACCAGCAGGGGGCAGTATAACCTTTCTCGTCCTGAGAGAGGGACACTATTGATTAAAACTATTGACAAAGCAAAGACTTAAGGATGCAATGCTGCTATTTTTTGCACATCATATTGTTACTTATATAAACCTTCTTTTTTATTATACAATTCTCAAAGGACAGGTTTTACTTTTGTTTTTTTCTGTTATTCCCAGAAAACCCAACAATGAGAGCAAAACTGACAAAAGAATCTACCAAGAAACAAATATATGGACTGTGTAGCGAGATCCTCATTTAGCGTATTCCTCTGTGTCACAGACCACAACTGTTTTTTTTTCATAAACTACATAAAAACACATTACCAGTATATTTGCTGGGCTCCTTTGTTTCCTTGAACATGGGTACTGTAGTATTCTTAAAGAGTACCTACACAGTAGGGCTGGACAATATATTGAGTTTTTAAGATATATCGATATATTTTCAAACAAGATATAGGGTAAGACAATATCGTTAATATCGATATAGTTTAAGTTGCATTAAAATAACGTTACAGAGGTGCCAGTTCACTTTTTTATCTCAATGATGATGATGACTGTCTGTCCCTCTTAACCCTGCTCCTCCTCTCTCTCTCTCTTTTATTGTATTTAAGGAACATTTTTATTTTATAATATTACTTTTTAAATTCACAAACAGGTAGTTTATTTTTCCATGTGTTTTCACTGTTAATAAAAGACATATCGATACATATCGAGTATCGCCATTCAGCTAAACAATATCGAGATATGAGTTTTGGTCCATATCACCCAGCCCTACTACACAGTCGCCTCTTTTATATACATTCTTGTGAGTTAATATTGAAATGTAGGGCTGAAATTATTCCCAACAATTTAACATCAAAATGTTGCTTGAGTTAACTTTTCTCAAAACTGAACAGCAATCATCATCTGTTTCAGGTGATAAATTCAGATTGAACATTTTACTCGGTGTACATCTCCATTCAACTTCATTTTAACAAAGAGACTAGTAAAGAATTGTTTGTACACATACACTACTAAACAGTTTGATATCTTATTAATTGAACTCTAAAGCTAAACTTATTAAATGGAACTGGACGAAAATATAGACAACTAATAAGACACAGGAGAGCCTCGGGCCTCGCATCATGCAATTCTACAATTCACTTAGCAGACGCTTTTATCCAAAGCGACGTACATCAGAGAGTAAGAACAACACAAGCAAGGATCTAGAAAAAAGGGAACAATGTCAGTAAGAGCAAACGATCAGCTTTGAGTCTGATTGGACACACAGGTGCTGACAGGAAGTGACCAGAGGCAAAGCACAACATTGACTGCAGTTTTTGAGAGCTCTAATCAGTATAGAAACCATCTTATAAGTCATTGTTATCAAACAAAAACAATCGTCACAACCATCATCATCATCAATGATATCGAGACCATCAACATTAAGTTAGTAGGTATTCATTAAAGTATATTTGCTGGGCTCCTTTGTTTCCTTGATCATGGGTACTGTAGTATTCTTTAAGAGTACCTACACAGTCATTGTTATCAAACAAAAAGCATACAAAAGCATACAAACCTCTGTAAAAGGAGGTGAGGCAGGTAACTTGTCCTTGGGAAGAGGGTCCAGCGAGAAAGCCAATTCAGAAGCCCTAAAAGAGAAACACAGAGAGCACCTGTCATACCTGTGGATACCTTTCAGTCAAAGTCACTGTAAGGGGGCATCTGTGCCATCACTTCAGGTTTGGGGTAAGTAGAAAAACAAACAATGTTTTCATTCCGATAGGCCTACTAATAAACAATTAATGTGGATGCAAGTATGCATGTAACCTAAAAACACCGTCTGTAACTTCACTATTCAACTAATTTCACAAAGTAGCTACATAAATACCAACATTACATATCGTAGCAGCACACAGAGATTTAGTCCTATGTTGCAGTTGACTTTCTGTGTGAAATACGAGGTAGTTATCACATATCTAATGTTTACAGTAACTCGTTTTAATTAGCTGTTGTCATATAATGAGACTTGTCAACAGCTAACGCAGCTTGTTGCTAACAGACCGGTAACTAACGTCAACCTCCCCCCTGGTTACTATGGCAACAGAACAAAAAAGCCGGGCAGCTTATGGAAAAGCGCACTCGAGTAAATCTCACCACTTTGCGCTGTGTAAAAGTCCTCTTTCTTTACAGAGCGATATCACAGATATTAGCTGTTTCTTGATTTGTGCCAGGTCCCCAAACTCAGCACAGAGAGCCGCCATTTTCATATTTTATCAAGCAGGTCTGCTATTGGTTGAATACGCTCGTTACAAGGCGGTAGTCCCGCCCGCTGTGAATTGCGTCACTTCTTTTTCCTCTGAGCTTTCAAAATAGCAGAAACAAAAGCTGGATAATCAGTTCTCAGTGTGGAGGACTGCATAGTGAGTAGTTTGTCATTTCGGACACAGCCGTGTTATTATTAAAAAATAACACAGTGTAAATATTTTCGAAAAAAACATGCATTTGCAGTCATACCTATTAAAATAAATAACATTAAAATAAAGGACAGGAAAAAGAGCTCTAAAAAATATTGAAATTTCACGGGAAAAAAAATTAAAATAAAGGACAGGAAAAAGAGCTGCATTTTTTTTTCAGTAAGCAATTGCCTAATTTGCAGTCTATGGTAAGCAATGACAGAAAGAACATCTCTTCCAGCTTACATCTCCTCCAGCCAATTTCATACAATAAAATGAATAAAATTACCAATGTTTGCAAAAGAATAATTGTGATTCATCCTCATCCTCAAAGAGTTATCAGCTTTGTCAGCATAGCCCCCAGGAGTTGTAGTTGTTTTGTTGCACACGATCTAACTGAAACAAACACTGGAATAACAGATGAACAATGAAGGGATGCATTTGAAATAGGGTATATTTGTTTGTTAAAATACAATTACTGTGTATGCACACCGCAATATAAGGCTATGTTTTTGATCCATTTTCCAATTTGAATATCAAACAGCAGTACTGCTTTGTATTCATCACATGTAAGCATACACTGAATAAAGACATCACAACATCATCTGTACTGTGTGCTCTATATTATTGCTTTGGCTGAGATCTCTGTTCACTTGGGGGTTATTGCTCTGACAGCTCAGAGCTTACAGTTTTTTTTATACTCAAAACTTCAAATATGAGATATCCTCCTCACCACTAGTCCAGAGCTTAACCCTGCACTGGAGCAGGATTTTTGGGTTACACCCAAAAGAGTTAAAATTACTAACTAAAGAACAAAGCAATGTGTGATTCACTGCTGAATCAAATCTTTATATTGCATCTTCTAGTCCAGTTCATGCATATTGTTGTATTGTGGACCTTTGACTTCTTCTGTGTAACTAGCCTATAGGCTCACTCAGCTCTTGGTTTTCTGTGCACATAGTTTCCCATTGGTGTGAAAAGTGCCTGTTTTGGTGTTTTTTTTTTAGAGTTGCACACAGTGGTGTAGTGGTGACTGAAAAAGTGGGTATACTCCTAATTTTTCCCCACAATGTTTTTTTAAGTGTCCCGTCCAGCAGAGGAAAAACGGCCTCTGTTATAAACAATGACACGTAAGACTCCTCTTGTATATTTAATTAGCGCGTACTTGCAAATGAGAGACAGAGTAGGGAAGGTCGTCCGTTCACCATCCTAAGAAAAAAAATGCAGCATCCTACTGAATATAATCAATCAATCCATGGTGTGAATTAGAGGAGATTTAGAAGTGGGTATACCCTCTGAAGACAGAACATTAAGTGGGTATACTCCATATACCTGCGTATGCCCTTCACTACACCACTGGCTGCACAGTAATAACATGACTCCTGAGTTTCCAAATTCTTGCTAGTGACCCCTTTAATGTCCCTGCTACTATTTACAGTTGCAAAAAATCCTAGCGGGTGGCCTATTTTTAGACCTCTCTTTGTTGCGCTTAGCTGTTGAGTAAGACCCCAAACCTGTCTACATGGCTCTGTAAGGGACTGGGTGGAGTTGCCCTTGCTTGGCTTTGATCTACTGTACAGAGAAACACTTTGTGCAACCTTTCAGGAGGGAAAACCTAGATGAAAATAAAATGACAACATATCTGGCCT
The DNA here is from genome assembly GCF_963584025.1 of Labrus mixtus. NCBI lineage: Eukaryota > Metazoa > Chordata > Actinopteri > Labriformes > Labridae > Labrus > Labrus mixtus. The sequence continues at coordinate 7,563,529 of NC_083625.1, read as the reverse complement.
AACATAACTCATTTAGACATCCCCTGCTCTTCTGCTAGATTTCTGAGTGTTTCACCTTGTTTTAAAAGCATTGCCAAAAAATTGCATCAGTTCCTGTAATCACAGCGCATTTTTGCAGGTAATGCAGTTGAATACATAATGTTGGTTCAAGCATTTCCAGACATTAGGTTCTTTAGAAAGGTTCATTCGCTGCGTGTCCTGCCAAACCCCTATTCTGTCAATATTATTTGCATTTGCTTTCATAGAAACAAAAGTTCCTTTTTTAAATCAATATCGAGCTCAGGAGTGAGATTTAAAAGAGCAATAGCATTTTGTCCTTTTCTTGTGCCAGAAATGTGTCTTTTTTGATTGCCTGCCCTACTCCTGTCACTGTCGCCGTGTGCTCGGTCCTGCTTCACTGGTGCAGAGCTGACATGGCTCATCATGTATCTGACCGTCAAAATCAGACGCATCCGCTTTTACACCACACTGCACAGAAACAAAGCTTCTTTATGTGTTATATTCTCAGATTCTTACATTTTCCCTTAATGGGTATTTAATAAATTTGAGATAGCTGGTGCATACATTAACATTACATTTATTGAGATTAAGACATATCTAATGATTATCTTAAATTCAAAAGTTGTGAGTGAGAGAAAGTTCAAAGGCACGACTTCCAAAGGCTCAATAGGAACGTGTGTAAGTAACGGAAACAGTAAATCTTTGAGTAGCACGTGTCCTTGAAACAGTAGTCAAACAGGTGTTCATCCCCCGAGCTGAAACCAAAGCCTCAATGACCAGTAGTGCCTCAGCTTTTTTTCCACACAGGGGTCAAAGACACCAAAAAGTATTCTTCACTTATAAACTTTATGCAGAATAGTGTTGCCGTATCCCTTAGTTGCTCATATATCAATAGGAGTAAAATAAATCCAACTGGGTCAAGCAGGATCAATAAGCTAATGTTCAATCTAGCCTGGGTTCTGTATTTGTATTTATAAATGTTTTTTCAGCTAAAGTAATGTATAAGACCTTGGCATGGCCGCTTGACATTGTTTCAGGAAAGAAATCAGTCACAGCATATAACGCTGGTGTTAGATCTGTTCTTGTATGATAGAGAAAAGAAATCCTCCAGGAAACATTAAGAACCTTTGAAAACAAGAACATTTTCCCAAGGTTACACCACAAGAAAAAAGGAAAGTCAGTACCTTCCTATGTTCTTCATTGAATGTAGTGCTTTGTTTAAGCATACACATCTTCATAGAACAAATGTATCAGGGTAATAAGACCTTAAATAAATGCTAGGATCAATCTCTATTAAAAAATAAATAAATTAAGTTCTGTGCTCTAAAAATGTTCTCCAAATTCCTATACGTGTTTTGTTCAGTTTTAACTATTTAAAATCTCCCACAAAAGGTTTTACAGAGGTGATTCAAAGCGACTCATTTCATTTTAACCTTGACATTTTGAAGTACGCAGTTAGCAGAGGTTTTGGCCAATGGGGATGAGTTGTATGAAGTAGTACCAAAGCTTACCAAAGGGTGCCACTGTCTAGCTGAATTCACTGAGGGCAGCAGGAAGAGAATACAAACTGAAGTGTATGACTGTAAACAGACTGTTTATAAAAACTTTTAAAACTTGATAAGATCAAATCATTGAGATCAATTCATTACATGAAAATAAGCCTCATTCCAATAATCTGTTTTCCGTGAAGAGATCTACGATCATTTTTTTTTCTAATATCTTTGAAAGCAAACTTGCAAGTAATTTATTTTAAATTGAATTCTTTATCACTTGAATTCCATCAGAAGAACTGGTGTGGGAGTTTGTTATAAGAAATGAACTGGCTCTGGTCCCTTAGCTCTTCTTAAGGAGAAGTTGGGGAGAGATCAAGTCCCCTCCATAGACGTGTTACATGACGCCAAAAGGTTCTGCTTGTTTGATTTGATACAGCACATAAAATCCAGCTCGTCAGAAAGCCTGACGTGTCTGATGATGCTCCATTATTCACTCCCTCGACAGCAGAATATAATGTCCCTTCATTTGGATGCAGCGTCTCCTCTCACTCCCCCTGCTCTTCCTCCTCTGTGTTGGACATCCTCTGTCGTACATGTCTCCTTTTTTTTTTCTCCGCGGAGCAAAAGCCACTTAAGAAGACTGACAAAGTAATCAAGTAGCACTGTGGTGTACAAGGCCGAACACATGGCTCACTGAGCAGGTAGAAAGAGGTGCAGAGACCGGACATACTGTAAAGTCCATCCCTTTCACTCAGAGTTTTTTTTCCCATTTCATTTCTGTGTCTTCCTCAGCCCCCTGCACATCCACAGTTGGACATTTCTGATCTCTGTTTCTCTCTCTCCTCCGCCTCCAGTTCTTCACTTAAATATCCCCTACATACACACATATCCCGCAGGTATGGGGCAGTGAAGTGTATGACAGAGCTGCTGAGACAGAATTTTTTATGACAGCTGTGTAATTGAAAGGGAAAATATGCCAACAATGTGGTTGATTATTTTTTTTTTTTAGTGAGTGTGTACAAGCTTTCACCTTGGGATTCATTCAACAAGCCGCTCTGAAAAGGGGAAAATGTTGTGCATGTGAAGCATGGCAATGAGTTTAGATTCTCTATGTGTGTAAATAATAAAAGTGAATATGGCTGGATTTATCTCTTCAAAAGGTAGAGATCAAAGGTTCAATTGAGCTTAGTGTGAAGGGCTTTTTATCTGTTCTGAACTCCAAAATACATGATCATCCTGAGACAGACACTTGCTTAGAAGCTGTTACTTTTCCACTCTATTACAATTACTTATTTTTGCCGCAAATGAAAATATCAGTCAAAATGTCTGAAGCAATATAAGTCATATTTCAGGGGAAAAAAGAAGAAGATATAAAGCAATATTTCCCCCTCAAAGCAAACATTTCTGTGCATCTGTTTGTGTAAGTAAGCGTGAAAAAGCGGCTTTGCAGGCATGCCCAGTCCCTGTGGTTTTGATCTTCAGGGCCGGGCTCCGGACCCTGTGATTGGCTGCTGATGATGTTGTTTAGTTGGACTGAGAACAGCCGAGAGCCATGTCTCATCAGGGCAGCCACCACCTGAGCACTGGGCTCTGCACCACACAGCCTACACAGGGACATGACGCACACACTGGTCTGGAGTGTGTTTATGGCTTTACAGTGGGAATTCATTTGTGTTATTATAAAAAATCGTAGTGTAGTAGGTGACTCAGTCAGAACTATTCATGAAACTCAGCGTTCCGATGATACAATGTTGAGAATCAGAACAAAAAGTATATCAGCTGAACATACCGAAAGCCTATGAATCTGTCTTTAAATAATTCAAGGTCCTGTGAGGAGTTGCGAGATGGTTATGAAACACACTGAAGTTAGTACTGATTCCTCTGTGAGCTTAAAAAAAGCAAAGTTGTCGAGACTAATCATTCCTATGATGTCAAATCAAGTGATTCACTGCACACTGACAAAACAGCTGATGATGAGTGATACATTTGACAATGAAAACAAGTAGAATGAGATCTTTAGGTAAAAAATACTCCTTACACATGTACAAGACAAAACCAATCAAAGAAATAAGGCGTAATGATTTGTCCACATGGGGAGATCGCCAAACTTTTGTCGACACAAACCCAAAAGTTCCTGACAGGAGCTTTTGTTCTGTTAAAGTTAAAAGTCTCCACAAGCACCCACAAAAATCAGAGTAAATATAAATATTCATAATATGTAGAAACCCTAGTTTTTAAGACATGCCAGCTAGCAGTGAAGACCAGTTCTCCACACTGGGTTGGCAGACACAATCACATTTCGATTGTTTGTAACCATGCTCAAGTAATCCAGTTTGCAGGAACTTTTTGACAGTATATTGGTTTTCAGATTGGAGCTAATTTCTTCTACTTACTATTTTTATATCTGTTTTCGCTGCTGGACTCTGAGGTTCCGCAGCCTCCGAAGCAAAACTTCCAGGTTCTGTAACAGCTTCTTCCCACAGGCCATAAGACTTTTGAACACAAAAAAATAATCCCTCCATTCCCCCTCAAACCCCCACACAGGACTACCTCACTGGACTGTAAAATACAATGTAACATACATCACAAACGTGCAATATATTTATCTGTATAGAAATTGTATACATAGCTTTTCTTTTTATATCTGCACCTTATTTTTCTATGTGAATACTTGCTGCTGTTTTTATCCTGCACTAACGAGTCAAATGCACCGAAATTTCATTCTTATCTGTACTGTAAAGTACAAGTTTGAATGACAATAAAGAAAGTCTAAGTCTAAGTCTAAGTCTAAGTCTAAGTCTAAGTCAAATTTGCTTACATTTATGCACAGAACCATTGATAACATGGATGTAGAAATGGGGTTTCAAATGCTTTAAATTAAAAACATGTGGATGATTTATGATTTACTTTTACATGCATTTTTAAACTATTAATACTGAAGCATCAGTGTGTATTCTGTATTCAAATGTTACAGCTGTTTGGTCATTTGTATACAGTTTGGTAGATTAGTAAAGCTAGAGCTTTTGCCCTTTCCAATAAGCATGTTCAACTGTAAAGTAAGCAGAACCGATAGCTGTCAGAAAATGTAGTGCAAGAAAAAGTTCAGTTCGTTCAGCAGAATATGTGTACATGATAGTGAGGCAAACAGAATGTCTTAAGACTCTTTCCTTTCCAACTTAAATTGACTTTTAGTGAGGTTGCTTCCTGCAGGGAAAGCTGACATTTTTCTGCTCGTCTTTTTTTACCATGAAAACATGTTTTGATTGAGGTTTTATGAGGAGAGAGGAGAAGAAGAAGAGAGGGACAGAAAAAAAACAACTTCTTTTCTAAGTCGTTCTGTCAGTCAGACACAGCGCTGCATTAACCTCATCCCCCATGTAAAGGTGTCATGTGATGTGTCCCAGGAACACGTCAGGCCGTGGATAATTGCTGGGACAGATGTGTCATGTCCCTGCACAGTGGGGGAGGGAGAGAAATGTTTTAGTTGTGGGATTAATCTGCCTTTTGGGACAGGTGCTGTGAGGAGCGAGAGCAGACACAATAAATCTTGTGTTACATCCAAACCCCCCAACCTTCCAACTCCAACTCAAAATCCAACTCCACAGGACACTGGGAACATGTAACAAACTAATTCATATGGAAAATCTCTGTCAGCGATATGCTCTCACACTACGCTTACTATTTTTTGTAATGTGATACCTCTCTAACTCCTGGTCTTTGAGCAATATGGATTGTGGCTGCACTGATGCAGCCAGCTGGTGACAACAAATTAGTCTGAGTCAGTCTGAGTTACTCTTGATTTAAACCAGATATAACATAATTTCTTACATTTATAAGAGAGAAAAAATAAGAATTTGGCTCTTTAATGACTTCATATCCTATGTTCCCTTGTCGACAATGATACACAGATGAAATGTGTATCATTGTGTATAGTGAAGTTACCGAATAGTGTAGTGTTTTTAGGTTACATGCATACTTACTAGGCTTAATCCAAGTGTCTAAACCAGTACTACATCATTATAAAAAGATGTAAGTCAGGTCAGAAAAGGCAGCACAGAGTGGGGAAGATGATGATGGGGTGCTACACCAGAGGCTATGTAAATACACGGTTAAATATTTCATGATTCACAACTTTATACATGGATTCTGGTATCAGTTCTCTTTCCTGCACCAAACCCAGGAGAGACATTACTAATTTACAGCAGGACTACATGTTCTCTGTTCCCACGACTAAAAACGCTCTCAGGTAATTAATGAAAGAGATCAGCACCTTTTTCATCTCGTCTGCTATTGTGACTCAGCAATTAAATTTTTCATGGGCTGGACACCAAAAATTAATTAACAGGAATGTTTGATCAATATTTAAAATAGTCTCTTGGCAACAGCTTAGACAGAGATGATAATGATGATGGCATCTAGATCAATACAAACATCAACATGGCACAATAGGTTGAAAAGAAAAACAATCTTATACAGCTCTGACAAGGTGCACACAGTTTTCAGACCAATTACCTGATAGAGAAGCCCAGAAAATAAACAGCGAGGTAAAAGATTTTGACTTCATCAAATTGGCACCCGTTCAGCTCTTAAACCTCACTGACCTCCCAGTGGGTCAATATCAAAGTTGTCCACATTGTCCACTTACGCTCAGTCCAAACACATCAATGAGTTATGGTCCACATGAGGCCTGTAACATATCTCAGCCATCTGTTGGACACAAGGTTTTTTTTTGTTTTTTTTATATAGTTTTTGGTCATTAGTTTGCTTTATTTCATTTACACTTTTTAAAATTTCCGTTTACTCTGAAGCACATTTTAATGTTGTTTGTTAGTCAGTTCATACCCCTGTAACCCTTTCGCTAATATAAAACACACATTTAATCTACTGATGAAACAACAAATATCCCACAGGTAGGCAAAGTCCTTAAAAGAACAGATTCTTGTGAAAGTTACAGAGAGTATATTGATTTTTGAGTTAGTGTTTGTAAGTTTTCTCTCACTTTCCTACTCCACTCTGCTAATCCGGTGCACGCAGCACAGCAGGAGCCGTGTCTGTCAACATAGCTGTCAATCATGGCATGCCCTTTTTTAGCATCAAATGGCACATTAAATCTTAACTCATTTGAAAGGAGGACACTTGGACATAAATCAGCACATTAACAACTAACTATAAAGATAGAAACCGTGCTTTAGAAAATGTATTTGATGTGATTTTCCAGTTGGACCCATCTGTTAACAATGGAGGAGGCGGAGCTTATGACCTATACTGCAGCTAGTCATTAGGGGGCGCTCCAAATGTTTTGACTTCAGTTTTCAATCTTTTTTAGATTGTCTGAGGTACTCGCACACTCCATACTAGTTGATTTCTATAGTTGAAAGCAATGTCCACATCCTGCTAGAAGCCACTGCCTCCTTTTGTGAACTGCCTCTTCAATGGAAGGTTCCCACGCTGAGTGCCATTATGGTGTTTGGTAACATTAACCACACTAATCTGCCTTTTGAGCTCCTGAATGACAGGCCACAGATGACATGCCTCAATGGACAAAACATAACACAGGAGCAGAGTCTCATGTCGACCAGTGATGCTTCCCGTCTGCTCCTTGGAACAGTGTACATGCTGGCTTTTTTCTGGATCCGGACGCTTTTTGATGAACCCTCTGACATGCAGACATCACACATCTCAATGTGTGAAAGTATACTGAACTGCAGACACTGAATAGCTCTTTTTTGAGATCAAGGCCCAGAAGAAGCAGCATGCTGAAGGCCTCTTCAAGGTTTGAAGAGAGGCGAGCGGCGGAGTCCCCATTATGCCTCTCCCTTTGATTCTCACTGCTCCCTATACGTTATCCTCCGAAACACTTTGAGCTTTTATGAGCAGAGGAAGCTACATCAAATTAGAAAGCAAAACATATCTCTTCCTCTCTTTTCTCTTTGTCTTATAGTCATTGTTTCCTGCTCTTACATACAGTCAGAATCCTTGGAACTCAACTAATTAAAAACCAAGCTAAATAATTAAAACCTGATGTGAATAAGCACAAAAGATTCATTCAGATGACTCAAAAACAGATTTCAAAACGCTGGATACTCTTCTGATTTTCACTAACAGTTTGATGGAATAGCCTACATATTAACCTAAATTTTTATTTTGATTGACATTTTTTATATATTTTTACGTAGACACAAAGAATTCCGGCTGCTTTCCTTTACTGGGTTTACACATTTTAGGGGTTATATCTTTCCTGTATGTACTTTCTGAGGTTGTGATGTGTTTTCCTATTGTATCGCGCTCAACTGACGGGATGTGACAGGGCTTTTGTTTTCAATTTAATTCAAGTCATTTTCACTACTGACTGTTCATGTGGGCAGAGAATGGCGATATATTTAACAGTGATATAATTTGAATAGCACCCGTCATTCAAATAAGCAATCCCAGCAGAAAGGATGACAAAAGAGAGAAGACACAGAAACAATTATTTTCTAGCTGTCTTTTCCAGGTTTGTACATTTGTACATTTTAGGGGTGGGAAAAAATATCAATACAGCAACATACCATCGTCCTGACTCACCCGATACCATTATCCAGTTGCTGGAGCAGATATTATTTGAATAACAAATTGCCTCGAGACAGTTTTCCCTGGCAAGTTGACAGCGGGATTAAAGTTGAAGAGGAAGACAGCATAAATGCAATATACATGTGTTTGTGTGTGTGTGTGTGTGTGTGTGTGTGTGTGTGTGTGTGTGTGTGTGTGTGTGTGTGTGTGTGTGTGTGTGTGTGTGTGTGTGAAGCCTAGGCTATAGCCTATTAGCAGTTTTCTATAAAAACATTTTCATACTCGCTGTACGTCAGCATGAGGATTTCTAGATCGAGAGGGGTATGACCTCATTTTGTCACCTGTTGCCATGGTGAATCGTAATATCTGGGCTCCATTAATGTGGACTTGTCATGGTGCACGAGCTGAACTCCGAGTGAACCTGCTCAGAGTGGATTGACAGAATTGTTGAGCCTGCTTTCTGAAATAGGGTCCCGTTAGCTGAGTGCCAACCGCGATAAAACGTAAAAGGTATATTAATAAAACAAACAGTTAAATACAGATCATGGCTCCAAAAATTAGGATACATTATGCTACAATCTGCGTTTGGAAAAGCCAGAGGTATAGCCTACACCAAACCTAAGCTGTGCAGCATACTGTTGAGTCATGACAAAAGCAAATGCTACTTCAGCCACTCAGAGAAGTTCTACATATAAAAACATCCCAGTTTAAGTTTAAGCTTTGAATATTTTCATCCCTATGACGGAGGATTAGGGCCACGTTAAAAAAAAAAAAATACATTTTGAGATTAAAGTCGTAAATTTACGAGAATAAACTCGTAAAGTTTAATCTCGTAAATTAACGAGCTCGAGACCAGCCTGCGCGAAAATGATGAAAGTAGAACTCTTAAAGTCTTTAAAGATTAACAGAATAAAGTCGTTATTTTAGTCTATATCAGAAGAGCAGCAGCATCCTGTTCTCAAATGACAAACATGGAGCATCTTGTCCTAAAGGTTTCACTAATTAGGAAATAGGCTTCTTCCTTGTGTAGTCGGTAAAAACAGTTCAAGAGAAGTTTTCACTTCAACTTGCAAGAACTTGTTTATCTGTAAAATGATGAACAGGACACAAACTGTCTCTGCACATGAGACACTTTAACAAGGCAGACTGATAACAGACACAAATAGTTGTGTTGGGGCTTTACTTATGCAGATATGAAACTACACTTGCTTTTGGCACATCATCATCTTTACATTGTCATAAAATGTCAGCACCCTGAAAAGATACTGCAAGAAACTGAAGAAAGAACCACACTGACTTGGAGGAAGTTGTCTGCAGAGGAGTTCTACTTTCATCATTTTGCGAAGGCTGGTCTCGAACTTCTCGTAAATTTACGACTTTAATCTCATAAATTTACGACTTTAATCTCATAAATTTACGACTTTAATCTCGAAATAAAAAAAATAAATAAATGTAACGTGGCCCTAATCCTCCGTCGTACATCCCTGCTCTTCCGCAAATCGACCCTGAATTCTGCCGCGTGCAGCGCATGGTGTCAAATCAGCTGTTCAGTCAGAGACTTGTTCGGATCAGCGGTAAATAAAAGAGATAATCAGAAAAGGAATACAAAGAAGGCAAGATGGGACCTCTTTTGAACCAGAAAACACAGAGGGAGAATTTTATAAATGAGACCAGCTGACCAAGAGAGAAGGGAAAACTTCTGTTCTTGTTAGGCAAGTTGTGTCATTCCTTTTTTAAAATTAGCGCTAGCTTTCATGCTGGTTTGATGAAGTAGTGCTCTTAAGAAAGAGTACAGCTGGACTAAATTTCTCATTATTTCAGACTAGGAGTTGCGTTGCTGGGGGTGTTGTGATAATGTTAAGGCTAAGCGAAGCTAGCCATTACTCTCTGAGTTCATTATCTTTCAACGGATCTCGTTGTAATCCATACGGTGAACAGCACACTTTAGCTTGAACTGTCTGAAAAACAGAAGCAAGAATCACCCGTGACCTCCTCAGAAAAGTGAATTTTAAACACAGTGTGTGCTGGCCAAGACACTTCCTATGTTAGAAGCTAACATTAATTCAAATATCACTGAAACGTGTCTTCTAAACAGCATATGGCTGATCTTTCCCCAGAGACATAAGACTCCCACACTGCCGACATTTACTTTTCCGTTGGACCATTCAAACAAACTAAAATTAGTCCAACAGGTGATATCCTCTGCCCATTGAACAACATCTTCACTGAATCAGTAGGTATACTTGGCAACTTTAAATCAATGTCACACACAACATATTATGCACATCAGTAGGGCTTATAGTCATCTTTGCATGCTACATTAGTTGAAGTTGGGCCGATGCCTGTCAGCAGCCCTGATATCGGTTGTTCATGTTGATGTTCAAACGATACATTTGAATAGAAAAAACTATTCCTTTAAACTTCAGGATGGCATCAGCCTTTTAGTGTGACATCACCAATAATTCAAGGAGATTCTAACTGAAATCTTAACCTTAAAATAGTGTTTGGTCTCTTCAAGACACAATGAAGCTGAGTTCTTAGAAACCTGCTGCACCTCTGATACCTACCATCGTTGAGTCACGTTTCTGACTGTCAAAGATGTAAGAGCTAAAACATAGTGTCCCATTTTTTAAAGTATTTTTCCTGGTCAAAGGTTATTTGAGGGACAGCTCAGCTCTCCAGTCAGATCTTGAGTTTATAGATCTGTGGATCCATTTTTTATCCTCAAAAGCCCTTTTTAAACAACTCGTGGCAATTACTGCAGAGTTTGCCGAAGTTCTGCTCCGTCTCCTCTCTCTTTCTGTCTTCCCCTCTTTTTGCTTTCCCTTCGCTTGCATCACTCACATCTGCCTTTGTAGAGTGAATTAGTAAAAGAGTGCACTAATAAAAGAGCAGCCAGCCGGAGCTGACTGATTGAATTAATAAGTAACATAATCATGGCTGATGTGTAAAGTTATCTACCAGTCGGAGCGCTGGGTGTAGCTCTCTGGAGAGCATCTGGCTGCCTGTCACATCTCTGCATCTACTCTCTGCTGCTGTCAATCCCATCTTACCTAATTACTTGAGATAGAGGGTTGCAAATTGTCCTAAAGAGCTCCCCCTCGATTTAATTTAGCTCCCATAAAAACTTTGAAATGCTTGGTTTGTTTATGGCTGCCTCCTCTGAATGTTTACTGCAGAAGAATCAAAACAGAGATTCCTACAAATTGTGCTTACACTTAATACACCGAGGAAGGATTTTGATATAATAGCATGAGATATTACAGTATTTTATCAAATGTTACCTAGATGGACAGAACTGACTGTTCATCAAATATTTTTCCTGTGTTTGTTGTGTTGTGTCTGAAGTATTGAAGCCAAAAAAAAGGTTCAATTAATGTATTCAATCGGGATGGCTACGAGTATTTGAGTAGTCGTTGTTACTGTAGTAAGGATTCTATCCTCATGCACCGGTGAACGTTTTAATTTAGGCTAAAATAGTTCCACTCAGTCAGCGTTACAAGTGCAATTGAGATTTCTAGGTTCGCCCATCAGCGTCTTACCATCAACGCTTGGGGGTAAAACTGAGGACAGACGATCACTCTGTTGATTGTCACGTGAATGAAACAACAGCCAATTGGGAAGCGCACAGAGCAAATACATTTTTACTCCCCTCCATCTTGCGCCGTAATATGCACAGCCCATTTCGTCTGCTCGGCTTGATCCACAGTTTTTCATTTTTCAATAAAATATTGTCTATCGCAAATTCTTCCTGCTCATTGTCCGCCATGTTGGATTTGACCAAAGACATTTTGTTAGATTTACAGTTTTAGAGTCAGGACTCGAATCCATGTGTTGTGTTGTGTTTTGGTCAAATCGTTGCTCTCAACACACGATAAGAACAACCTTATTTAATCTATCATTCATTTTGTCATATGTTTGGTCTCTTACATTTTCAGCACCTGTTACGAATTTTTACAAAGTTGCAATTCACTTATCAGACGCTTTTTATCCAAAGCGACGTACATCAGAGAGTAAGTACAACACTAATCCATTCATACACCGCCACCGAAGCAGAGGGAGCAATGCGGGGTTAAGTGTCTTGCCCAAGGACACACCGGACATGTTGCTCAGCTGGGGATTGAACCCTCGACCTTC